>NC_135888.1:129819352-130079657 GCF_964194155.1 Cetorhinus maximus | reverse complement strand
AGACTGGGAGTCTTAATACATTACCTCACACTTTTCCGGATTGAATTCCATTTGACACTTCTCCGCCCACTCAATCAAACCATTGACATCATTCTGGAGTCAACAGCTATCCTCTTCACTATCCTCTTCACTAATATTGGGAGTCGCTTATTAAGCTATTAAAACTGGGAGTCACTCTCTAACCATTAACATTGGGAGTCACTCTCTAATCCATTAAAACTGGGAGTCGCTCTCTAACCATTAACATTGGGAGTCACTCTCTAATCCATTAACACTGGGAGTCGCTCTCTAATCCATTAACACTGGGAGTCACTCTCTAATCCATTAACACTGGGAGTCACTCTCTAATCCATTAACACTGGGAGTCACTCTCTAATCCATTATCACTGGGAGTCACTCTCTAATCCATTAACACTGGGAGTCATTCATTAAACCATTAATGCTGGGAGTCACTCTTTAATCCATTAACACTGGGAGTCATTCATTAAATCATTAATGCTGGGAGTCACTTACTGAACCGGTTAACACTGTGAATTACCCATTTAAGTATTATCTCTCAGAGTCACTCTGAACAGGTTGACATAGAAGTCACTTTTAGTCCATTAACCTTGGGAGCCACTCACTGAACCATTAATCCTTGGTGGCTTCCATTTACAATTTTGAGCTGATCTGGGCTGATTTGAGCAAGTCCTTCGTAACAGTGCAAAACATTAATCCTTGGTGTTAGTCACTGAAGGTTAACACGGGAGTCATTCATTAATCCATTAACACGGGAAGTCACTCATTGCATAGGTTAACACTGACGTTGTGTGCAGTTTTTGTTATTTAGAATCCTGCGTTGTAGCTTCATCAGGTTGACACCTCATTTTTATATCTGCCTGGTGCTGCTGCTGGCATGCACTCCTACACTCTTCATTCAATTGGGATCGATGATAATGGTAGAGTGGGGGATATGCTGGGTCATGAGTTTTACAGATTGCGACAAAATACAATTCCACTGCCGCTATTGGCCCACGGATCTTCATGGATGTCCAGTTTTGAGCTGAACTGTTCTGAAACTATCCCATTTAGTGTGGTGATAGTGCCACACAGCATGATGAAGGGTGTCCTCAGTGTGAAGATGCGACTTCATCTGCAGGAGGACCGTGCAGTGGTCACTCTTACCAATACTGTCATGGACAGAGGCATCTGCGACAGGTAGATTCGGGAGGAGAGATCAAGGAGTTTTGTCCCTTGTGCTGGTTATCTCACCATCTGCTGGAAACCCAGTCTGCCAGATATGTCCTTCAGGATTTGATTAGTTCAGTTAGCAGTGGTGCTACTGAGTCACTCTTGGCGATGGACATTGAAACCCCCCCCTCCTGGATTACATTCTGTGCCCTTGCCACCCTCAGTGCTCCTTTTAAGTGGTGTTCAACATGGAGGGAACACTGATTCATCAGCTAAGAGTTGGCTGGAGGTGGTAGTCAGCTGGGTTGTTTCCTTGCCCATGTTTGAGTCAAGTTGCCCATGCTCTCTCCCCATAGCCCTGCAGATATTTTCCTTTCAAATGTCCATCCAATTCCCTTGTGAAAATTACAATTGAAACTGCTTCCACCCCCTTTCAGATAGTGAATTCCAGATCACAGCAATTCAGTGAAAAAAATAAGTGGTTCAATATCTCTTCATCTCCTCACCCCTCCCAGATTTTTTGCCAATTATCTTAAGTCAATGTCCTCTGGTCATTGACCCTCCTGACTCTTAAACTTTTTTTATTTTTGTTATTTGGATTTTGTTTCTTTTCTTTTCTCCGCTGGCATCACTGCTACTTCCTCCAGACTTCCTTCTCCTATACTCTTTCTGCTTTATATATATTTCCCACTTCTCTTAACTTTACTCTCTGATTGAATTGGTGTACATTTGTGTTCTCGTGAAGACGTAATCCATTTGATGAGAAGTAGAATGCAGTGTAGAAATTTAAACAGAGAGGTTCACAATCTCTCCGCAACTCTTTCTTAGGTTTCCTTGGGGAATCCATCAAATTCCTTCAGGCAAGGAGCCAGTGGATACCACTAGAACAGGCAGGAACTTATTACGGTCGTAGGCAGTACCCACACCTCTGAGTCAAAGGCCCATACAATCATAGAACAGGACAGCCTGGAAGGAGGCCATTCAGCCCATCAGATTTGTGCCGGCTCCTTCGAAGAGCAGCACAGTTAATCTCAATCCGCAGATCTTAACCCATATCCCTGCAATTATTTTTCTCTACCAGTACTTATCCAATTCCATTTTGAAAGCTACCATTGAACCTGTTTCTGCTTCCCTATCAGGCAGCACATCCCAAATCCTAAACACTCTTTACATGAAAATGTTTTTCCCCAAGTTGCCTCTGACTCCTTTGCTAATGACCTTAAACCTGTACCCACTGGGTAATGACCCTACAGCCATTGGAAATAGTGGGTTCCAATCTTCCATTCTCAGTGGGTGTCTTGCTCACTGCCTGAAAGGAGTTAGGAGGAAGGCCTGCCCTATCTTCTGCCCATCAGGCAGTTAAGTGGACAGCGGTGGGTCTTCCTCCCAACTGAGGACCCCGGAATATGACAAACTGCCCACCAAGAGCTGCTGGCCAATCAGAGGCCAGCAGCTCTTGCACTCAGCAGCGCCGTGGAGGAGGCCGTGGCTGCTGCTGTAATAACAACCTCTGAATCCCAGGATCGCAGAGCAACCCACGAAAAAGATAAGTGCTGTTGAGGGGGCGGGGGTCTCACGGGGTGGGGTCATGTGGAGAGAGAGGCCACGGTGGTCGGCAGCAAGGCCAGGAAGGTAGCTGTCAGCAGCCGACCCCTGCCCCATGTCCATGCCTTCAATCAGGCACAGATTAGTGCAGATGGAGGGATTCCCCCCACCCCCTCTAGCTGACATGCAGCCCACAAGTCAGCAGGCCGGCCTGGAGCTGGGAGGCGGGAAGAGGCTGTTAAATGGTCATAAATTGGCCTCTTAAGGGACTCAAATGGAGACGGGGCATGAAGGTCAACCATGGGCCTTGTCGTCAAGAACTTACTTCGAGTGGAGGCGGGAAGGGGTTGGGTATCGGTCCCAATGTCAACCCACCAAATTTTCAGGCCCTCCCGCCTCCTTCCTTGCCTCCTGGAGGGGCAGAAATTCCCACCTGGTGTCTTTTTATTTACTTTATCTAAACCCTTCAGGGGTTTTACACACCTCTTGTCAAATCACAGGGTATGCAGCGGGCCAACCAGAAGTCCATTGACTTTCGGCGGGACCGGAAGATTCCGGCCAGTTCCTCCATTGAAGCAGGAGGGGGCCATTCAGCCTCTTAAGTTTGCCATTCAGCAAGATAATGTCTGATCTGTATCTGAACTCCATCTACCTTCCTCAGGCCCCCTACCCTTAATGCCCTTACTCAACAAAACTCAGCCTCAGTTTTTAAATTTTTAATTCACCTTGCAGCCTCAACAGCTTTCTAGTGGAGGGAGTTCCAGATTTGCGTCATTTGTAGATAAAGAGGTTTGCATTCGCCATAATCTACTTGCAGATGCCCCAAGTTATCTTTGATCAAAAACCATGTAGTATGGAACTTTGAGGCCACATTTAACTTTTTAATTAATTCACATAAATACCAAGTTTCACATCTATGTTCCGGAGTAAGACTTAGTCACCAGAGTTAACGGTGCAAAGCACCAACTTTTCAAAACCTACGGGCCCACCAAATTCAAATAGAACAAACCAGCAAATAAGAAATTCAACTTCGGATCGAAGTGCCTGGTCTTCAAGGGCCAACTGTGGAAAAACCTCTTCCTGACATCACCCCTGATCAGCCTAGCCCTAATTTTAAGGTTATGTCCCCTTTGTTCTAGAGTCCCCCACACTAGAGGAAATAATTTCTCTCTACTGACCCTACCCCTAGATACCTCAGTTGGATCACCTCCCTATTCTTCTAAACTCAAGGGAATTCAAGCCTAGTCCATGCAGCCTGTCTTTATAATTTAACCCTTTTGGCCTTGGTCTCAATCTGGTGAATCTACGCTGCATTCCCTCCATGGGGTCAACAAATTCTTCCTGAGGTGCAGTGCCCAGAACTGAACACAGTATCATTCCCACCACAACTTATACACAAAAGAATCTTTCCACTAGCATATATTTCACTGCCTGTTTATGTTTGGAACTAATACCAGGTTCCGCAAAGAACTCTGATTTTGTTTTTTTTTTAAATTACATTCTCTGTAAGGAAGTATTTAGCAAGAGCTCTTTTTTTTTTAAGATTTCCCTTCCCTTCTGAGGTTGGTGTTTTGATGGTGTCAGCATTCAGATTTTATCATCTGGGTGTATTTTTATTCCAGCCGTGTGCAAAACGCTAGTGCGAGGTTGCCAACAGTGAGGGTCCTTAAAATCTGAATACGACGCCTCAACTGATTGGCACAGGAGTAAGCCAGGCGGCACAGGAAGATCCCACATTTGATCCATTTGCTCAATTGGTTGACTACAGCGAGAATAGTGGCGGGGGTATTACAATCGGCGCTAGCGCCTTGGAATAAAGAGGGCACACATCACCAATGCAGATTGCTGTCCAGGATCCTAGCTCTGATTGCCCCGTCTCTCTACTTTTCTAGTTTTTTTTTCAATTCTCTCTCTCTCTCTTGCTGTGATTCCCTCCATTTGTCTCTCTTTCTCTCTCTCTCTTCTTCCTTCATCTGTCTTTTTGTCTTCATTTCTATCTCAATCATTTTAGTCTAAATTTTTATCCGCGGGATTTACTGATGTTGCTGGAACACCCACATTAGAGTCTATTTCTGCTGTAGCATCCTCCAGCATCATCACCTGAATACATCGAATGTTCATCTATAAACACATTAACATAGATTTTCCTTCTTCTCATAGGGATATAGGAATTACTGGATGAATTTCTACCATCCTGGTAATCCCATGACATAATGATAATGGAGTTGTTGACTAACCGCAGCAATTAATCTACAACAGACCCAGACATGCGGTTGATGTGGTGGCGGAAAGCTTTGGGAACAACAGGTCCAATTCACCTACTCCTCCCAAGCACCTTTCACTACACATTAGGCTGGATTTTACGCTCCCCCACTGGTGGGTTTGAAGGCGGGATTGGGAGGAGGTAAAGTCCAGTGTGTGGCCTTCCCGCCATCTACCTGCCCGTCACCGACCTGTCCACTGCTCTCTGGGGAAGAGAACTCCAAACATTATCGGCCCTCTAAGAGAAGAAATTCCTCCTCATCTCCATCTTAAATGGGAGACCCCTTATTCTGAAACTGTGCCCCCTAGTTCTAGATTCCCCCACAAGGGGAAACATCCTCTCAGCATCTACCCTGTCAAGCTCTCTCAGAATCTTGTATGTTTCAATAACATAATCTCTCATTCTTCTAAACCCCAATGAACATAGGCCCGACATGCTCAACCTTTCCTCATAAAAAAACCCTTCATTCCCGGGAATCAGCCTAGTCAACCCGCTCTGAACTGCTTCCAATGCAATAAGGCGGCCAAGACTGCACACAGTACTCTCGGTGTGATCTCACCAATGCCCTGTACAGTTGTAGCAAGACCTTCCTACTTTTATATTTCAAGCAACTTGCAACAAAAGCCAACGTTGACCTTCCTAATTACTTGCTGTATGTATATGCTATTTTTTTGTGATTCATGTACGAGGATACCCAGATTCCCCTGTACTGAAGTCTCTCTCCATTCAAATAATATTCTGCTTTTCTATTCTTCCTGCCAAAATGGACAACATCACATTTTCCCACATTATACACCATCTTCAAAACTTTTGCCCATTCGCTTAACCTATCTATATCCCTTTGCAGACTCTTTGTACCTTATTCACAATTTGCTTTCCTATCTATCTTTGTATTGTCAACAAATTTGGCTACAAATGGTCCCTTCATCCTAATCATGAATATAGATTGTAAATAGTTGAGGCCCCAGCCCATTTGCCACCCTGAAAATTACCCTTTTATCCTGAATCTCTGTTTCCTGTTTGTTAGCCAGTTCTCTATCCATGCTAATATATCACCTCCAACACCTTATGTTCTTAACTAGTGTAGTAACCTTTTATTTGGCACCTTATTGAATGCCCTTTGGAAATCCAAATACACTACATCTACTGATTCCCTTTATCCACCCTCCTTGTTACATCCTCAAAAAACTTGAATAAGTTTGTCAAACACTATTTCCCTTTCAAAAAAACCATGTTGATTTGGCCTGATTATATTTTGATTTTCTAAATATTCTGTTACTACCTCCCTAATAATGAATTCTAGCATTTTCCCAATGACAGATGTTAGGCTAACTGGCCTGTAGTTTTCTGTTTTCCATCTCCCTCCTTTCTTGAACAGAAGTGTTACATTTGCAGTTTCTCAATTCGCTGGGACTTTCCCAGAATCTAGAGAATTTTGGAAGATTACAACCAATGCATCCATTATCTTTGCAGCCACTTCAAGATCCTAGGATGCAGGCCATCAGTTCCGGGACTTGTCATCTTTAAGTCCCATTAAGCATTCCTGTTTTTCTCTAATGATAGCGATTGTTTTAGTTTCCTCCCTCCCTTTTGCCTGTTGATTTTCTACTATTAACATAGAAAACATAGAAAATAGGAGCAGGAATAGGCCATTCGGCCTTTGAGCCTGCTCCGCCATTCATTATGATCATGGCTAATCATCCAACTCAATAGCCTGCTCCCGCTTTCTCCCATATCCTTTGATCCCTTTCACCCCAAGAGCTATATCTAACTCCTTGAAAACACACAATGTTTTGGCCTCAACTACTTTCTGTGGTAGCAAATTCCACAGGCTCACCACTCTCTGGGTGCAGAAATTTCTCCTCATCTCAGTCCTAAATGGTCTACCCCGTACCATCAGACTGTGACCCCTGGTTCTTGACTCCCCCACCATTGGGAACATCCTTCCTGTCTAGCCTGTCTGGTCCTGTTAGAATTTAATAGGTTTTTATGAGATGCCCCCTCATTCTTCTGAACTCCAGCGAATATAATCCTAACTGACTCAATCTCTCCTCATATGTCAGTCCCGCCATCCCAGGAATCAGTCTGGTAAACCTTTGCTGCACTCCCTCTATAGCAAGTACATCCTTCCTCAGATAGGAAGACCAAAACTGCACACAATATTCCAGGTGTGGTCTCATCAAGGCCCTGTATAATTGCAGCAAGACACCCCTGCTCCTGTACTCGAATCCTCTCGCTATGAAAGCCAACATACCATTTGCCTTCTTTACCACCTGCTGCACCTGCATGCTTACCTTCAGCGACAGGTGTACAAGGACACCCAGGTCTCGTTGCACATTCCCCTCTCTCAATTTATAGCCATTCAGATAATAATCTGCCCTCTTGTTTTTGCTACCAAAGTGGATAATCTTACATTTATCCACATTATATTGCATCTGCCATGCATTTGCCCACTCACTCAGCTTGTCCAAATCACACTGAAGCATCTCTGCATCCTCCTCACAGCTTTGTGTTATCTGCAAATTTGGAGATATTATATTTAGTTCCCTCATCTAAATCATTAATATATATTATGAATAGCTGGGGTCCCAGCACCGATCCCTGCGGTACCCCACTAGTCACTGCCTGCCATTTGGAAAATTACTCATTTATTCCCACTCTTTGTTTCCTGTCTGCCAACCAGTTTTCCATCCATCTCAATACACTATCCCCAATCGCATGCGCTTTAATTTTACACGCCAATCTCTTATGTGGGACTTTGTTGAAAGCCTTCTGAAAGTCCAAATAAACCACACCCACTGGCTCCCCCTCATCAACACTACAAGTTACATCCTGAAAAACTCCAGTAGATTTGTCAAGCATGATTTCCCTTTCGTAAATCCATGCCAACTCTGTCCAATTCTGCCACTGTTTTCCAAGTGCTCAGCTATTAAATCTTTTATAACGGACTCTAGAATTTTCCCCACCATTGACGTCAGGCTGACTGGTCTATAATTCCCTGTTTTCTCTCCACCTCCCTTTTTAAATAGTGGGGTTACATTAGCTACCCTCCAATCTGTAGGAACTGTTCCAGAGTCTATAGAATCTCGGAAGATGACCACCAATGCATCCACTATTTCTAGGGCCACTTCCTTAAGTACTCTGGGATGTAGATTATCAGGCCCTGGGGTTTTATCGGGCTTCAATCCCATCAATTTCCCCAATACCATTTCCCTACTAATACTGATTTCTTTCAGTTCCTCCCTCTCACTAAACCCTGTGTTCCTCAACACTTCTGGTATGTCATTTGTGTCCTTCTTTGTGAAGACAGAACTAAAGTATGTATTTAGTTGGTCAGCCGTTTCTTTGTTCCCCATTATAAATTCCCTTGTTTCTGACTGTAAGGGACCTGCATTTGTCTTCACCAATCTTTTTCTCTTCACATACCTCCCTGCAAGCTTACTCTCGTACTCTATTTTCCCCTTCTTAATCAATCTTTTGGTCCTCCTTTGCTGAATTCTAAACTGCTCCCAATCCTTAGGTCTGTTGTTTTTTCTGGCCACTTTGTATGCCTCTTCCTTGGATCTAATACTATCTCTAATTTCCTTGGTAAGCCAGGGTTTGCCCACCTTTCCTGTTTTACTTTTGCGCCAGACAGAAATAAACAATTGTTGCAGTTCACCCATGCGCTCTTTGAATGTTTGCCATTGCCTATCCACCGTCATCCCTTTAAGTAACATTTCCCAATCCATCACAGCCAATTTGCGCCTCATTCCATTGTTGTTTCCTTCATTAAGATTCAGGTCCCTAGTCTCAGAATCAACTACGTAACTCTCCACCTTGATGAAGAATTCCAGCATATTATGATTGCTCATCCCCAAGGAGCCTCGCACAACTAGATTGCCAATTATTTCTTTCTCATTACACAATACCCAGACTAGGATGGCCTGTTCTCTAGTTGGTTCCTCAACATATTGGTCCAGAAAACCATCCCGTATACACTCCAGGAATTCCTTCTCTACGGTATTGTTACTAATTTGATTTGCCGAATCTATATGCAGATTAAAGTCACCCATAATTACAGGTGTTCCTTTATTACAGGTGTCTCTAATTTCCTTTTTAAAGCCATTCCCAACATCACCACTACAGTTTGGAAAACAAAAACAAAAATACCTGGAAAAACTCAGCAGGTCTGGCAGCATCTGCGGAGAGGAGCACAGTTAATGTTTCGAGTCCATATGACTCTTCAACAGAACTAAGGAAAAATAGAAAAGAGGTGAAATATAAGATGGTTTAAGCAGGGAGGTGGGACAAGAAGAGCTGGATAGAGGGCCAGTGATAGGTGGAGATAACCAAAAGATGTCACAGACAAAAGGACAAAGAGGTGTTGAAGGTGGTGATATTATCTAAAGGAATGTGCTAATTAAGGGTAGAAAGGACGAGCAAGGTACAGATAGCCCTAGTAGGGGTGGGGTGGGGTGAAGGAATCGAAAAAGGCTAAAAGGTAGAGATAAAGCAATGGACGGAAATACATTTAAAAATAATGGAAATAGGTGGGAAAAGAAAAATCTATATAAATTATTGGAAAAACAAAAAGGAGGGGGAAAATCGGCAAGGAGGTGGGGATGGAGGAGAGAGTTCATGATCTAAAATTGTTGAACTCAATATTCAGTCCGGAAGGCTGTAAAGTGCCTAGTTGGAAGATGAGGTGCTGTTCCTCCAGTTTGCGTTGAGCTTCACTGGAACAATGCAGCAAGCTTTTATCTTACTACAGTTTGGAGGTCTATATACAACCCCCACTAACATTTTTTGTCCCTTAGTGTTTCTCAGCTCTACCCATACAAGATTCCACATCGTCGGAGCTAATATCTTTCCTCGCTCTTGCGTTAATTTCCTCTTTAACCAGCAATGCAACTCCACCGCCTTTTCCTTTTTGTCTGTCCTTCCTAAATACTGAATATCCCTGGATGTTCAGTTCCCATCCCTGGTCACCCTGCAGCCATGTCTCCATTATCCCGACTATATCATACCTATTTATATCTATTTGCGCGGTTAATTCATCCACTTTATTGCGAATGCTTCTCGCGTTAAGGTACAAAGCCTCGAGGCTTCTTTTTTTAACATTACTTGTCCCATTCTCACTTTTTTCACTGAGGCCCTGTTTGATTCTTGCCCTTGATTTCTCTGCTTCTCACTTTTCTTATTCCCCTTTCTGTCTTTTGTTCTTGCCCTTGATTCCCCCTCCTCCGACTCCTTGCATAGGTTCCCATCCCCCTGCCATTTTAGTTTAAACCCTCCCCAACCACTCTAGCAAATAATCCCCCTGGGACATCAGTCCAGGTCCTGCCCAGGTGTAACCCGTCTAGTTTGTACTGGTCCCACCTCCCCCAGAACCGGTCCCAATGCCCCAGGAATCTGAAACCCTCCCCTTCACACCATCTCTTCAGCCACATATTCATCCGATATATCTTGCTACTCCTACTCTGACTGGCACGTGGCACTAGTAGTAATCCTGAGATCACTACCTTTGAAGTCTTACTTTTCAACTTACTTCCTAACTTCCTATATTCTGCTTTTAGGACCTCATCCCTTTTTTTACCTATGTTGTTTGTACCAATGTGTACCACAACCACTGGCTGGTCACCTTCCCCCTTCAGAATGTCCCGTAGCTGCTCTGAGACATCCTTGACCCTAGCACCAGGGAGGCAACATACCATCCTGGAGTCTCGTTTGTGGCCACAGAAATGCCTATCTATTCCCCTTACAATTGAATCCCCTATAACTATTGCATTCCCACACTTTTTACTCCTCCCCTGTGTAGTAGAGCCAACCATGGTGCAATGAATTTGGCTGATGCTGCTTTCCCCTGAGAGGCCATTCCCCCCAACAGTATCCAAAGCGGTATATCTGTTTTGCAGGGGACTAGCCATAGGAGATTCCTGCACTGTCTGCCTAGTGCTCTTGCTGTGCCTGGTGGTCACCCATTCCCTTCCTGCCTGTGGACTCTTAGCCTGCAGTGTGACCACCTCTCTATATGTGCTATCCACGATACTTTCCGCCTCACGGATGCTCCACAGTGTCCCCAGCTGCCGCTCCAGCTCCGAAACTTGGGCTTCCAGGAGCTGCAGCTGGAGACACTTCTTGCACACTTGCTGGCCCCGGGCACTGGAAATGTTCCCGGCTTCCCACATAGAGCAGGAGGAGCTACCATGGCTTTGAGCTCTCCTGCCATGACTTACCCCTTTAAATTAAATTAAACCTTTTGGAAGATACTTAATATCAAATAATGTCAATTACTCTAGGGTCCTTCTTCCCTGCTCCTTGTTGTTACAGAATATAGCCCTTACAAACAATGAACCAAAAAATAAGACCCTTAAAACTATAAGCGATAAAAGTAGTAAATACTTACCCGACCGCACTCACAGTACTCAAAGGATCACTTCGTTCCCTCCCCACTGAAGTCCCTCAGCCACCAAACTCCAACTTAAGCACTCTACTGCAGCCCAGAGCAGCACTCCAGTGCTTAGTCAGCACTGTAAGACGGCCTGTTTTTATACTCTTCGAATCTAGTGTCTGAAAACCTGTTTAAGCCAGTTATCTAATTAACTAGTTGTAGCTGCAAGCAGAGCCTGTATAAACCCTGTTTTAAAGCTGGCCTAAAACTCTCCTTCCAACCCAAACAGCAACTTTTAGTTAATTATTAAATTAAAGAAAGACTAGACTTTAGATAGAAATTAACCCTTAAATTCCCTCAGTCACCAAACTCCAACTGAAACACTCTACTGCATCCTAAAGCAGCGCTCCAGTGCAGACTTGGAATGCTTTTCCTGTCTTCTACTGTGACACTCTCTCTGATGTCTGCTGTAGCTCTGTTGGTAGCACTCTCTCACCTCTGAGTTAGAAAGCTATGGGTTCCACATTTGAACACAAAAAGCAAAGCTGACACTCCAGTGCAATAATGAGGCAGTACTGCATTGCCAGGGATGCTGTCTTCTGGATGAGGCGTTAGTGACGTCCTGTCTTCACTCTCAGCTGCACCTAAAAAAAAAATCCAAGGGCCCTATTTTGAAGAAGAGCTGGGGAGTTCTCCCCATCGTCCAGGCCAATATTTATCCTTCGAGCAACATCACAAAACCAGATTCTCATTGTCACTGTGGGAACTTGCTGTGTGCATATTGGCTGCCTCAGTTCCTGCATCCCAACACTGCAAAAGTAATTCTTTGGCCGTAAGGAGCTTTTGGGGTGTCCTGTGGTGATGAAAGGTGCTGTATAAATACAAGTATTTTTTCCTTAGAACAAAGAAGATTAAGGGGAGGCATAATAGAATGTTCATAAATTATGACGGGTGTTGATAGAGTAGATATGGAGAAACTGCTTCCAATGGCAGGAGGGTCAGTGACAGCGAGTTGTTGTGATCTGGAATATGCTGCCTGAAAGGGTGGTGGAAGCAGAATTCAATAGTGACTCTCAAAAGGAAATTGGATAACTACTTGAAAGGGGGGAAAAATTGCAGGAATATGGGGGACGAGCAGGAGAAGTGGGATTAATTTGATAGCTCTTTCAAAGGGGCAGAACTGACACAGTGGGGGCCAAATGGCCTCTCTCTGTGTTGTAAGACTCTATGATCTTAGGTCCGGTTAACTCCTTTCCCCCACCTATCGACTTCAAAGCAGATACTAGATACCGTGACACTGTGCAAGGTTAGGGGGATAAGGCAGGGGAGTGGGACTAGTTGGAATGCTCTTACAGAGAGCCCATGTACATTCGATGGACCCTATGGCCTCCTTCTCCACTGGAAAGATACTGTGAAACTGGTTGAACCGTTTGAAGTAAATTTCTGTGTCAGCTGTTGTCGAAACGCCGGTCGACATTGTTTATTTTAAGTTTTAAAAATCCTTTGACCGTGTGCTGTGCTAAAAACTGCCAAGTGAGATCAAGTCCTACGGGATTGGCAGAATAGGTGAGGGCCAATGTGTCCGTTAAGGTGAAGCCGCACATCAGCCTGAAAGGTGTTGTGCAGCCCTGACTCTGGATAAATACCGGGTATGCCCAACTGTACAAAGGATTTGAAGGGTACCGTCTGGTGAAAAAACTGGCCGCGTCCACCAACAGAATCTTAAAGGGAATGTTGGTAAAAGCCGGCTCGGATTTGTTTAGTTCGCAACATTCTCGGTTCACGCGCGCAGCCTGGTAGAATTCAATGACAAGTGGAATCCATGAGGGACCAGTGTCGAGCGGAGTCCAGCTGGGATCGGTGTAGGGGCTGTCATTTTTCACCTTCTTTATCAAGGGCCTGAATGAAGGTTTTGGGCAGCTGTGAGGGCGATGAGGGATGGGCAACAAGTGCTGGCCTTGTCAGTGTCGCTCGCATCCCACGAAAGACTCGAACATTAACCCAGCGTCTTCATAGACTTGTTGCGGCACAGAAGGCGGCCATTTGGCCCATCGCGTCCGAGCTGGCTCTCCAAAGGAGCAATTCACATATTGCCACCCCCCCTCCCACCCCCCCCGACCCTCTCCCCCACACCCCTGCACATTCCTCCTTTGCAGATATTCAGGAAGCTTAAAAAAATGTAGAAAACGTTACAACATAGGAGGCCACTCTGCCCATCGTGTCTGTCCCGGCTGAAAAACGAGCTATCCCAATCGGATCACTCACCCAGCTTAATCCCATTTTCCAGCACTTGGTCCATAAGCCCTGGAGGTTACGGGACTTCAGATGCATATCCCGATGCCTTTTCAATGAGACTGAAGGTTTCTGCCTCTGCTACCCTTTCAGCCAGTGAGTTCCAGACCCCTACCATCCTCTGGGTGAAAAAATGTTTCCTCATCTCTCCTCGAATCCTTCTACCAATCACTATAAATCTGTGCCCCCTAGTCACTGACCTGTCTGCTAAGATAGATATAGGTAAATCAATAGGGAAAATGAGGACAAAGTGAAGAATTGGAACAACAAAATAGTGAAACAAGGAAAGTTAATGAATATTTATTCCAAATAAAAAAAAAATAATATTGCAATGATGTTAGATTTTAGTTACAAGGCTTAATTCATCAGAAATTGAGCTTCAATAGTAAAATGTACCAGTTGGTTATACTGGTTAAATTAGTTACATTGCTTACAGTGATTGTCGATAAGCAAAGAGTTCAAAACCGTTGTACACAAAACACTATCTCTAAACAAGGTTTTAAAAATTACTGTTCATGTTTTTTGCTTCTTTAATGAATGAGTTTTGAAGTTTTTAAACACAAACCAGTTAGTGAATAATAACTACTGAAACCGTGCTTCAGTGAGTTAGACAGCAGACAAATCACCGGTGTGCCAAAATAGCGAATAATCTCAACACTCATTTGCCATTTAACCCATTAATAGTTCTGCTGGGAAAGTGACTGACGGGCAGATTGTTAGCACTTTAGTTTTACATTAATTAATTAATTGCCAGTTAATAGTCTCTGTGCTTTCAACTGTTCAATATTAATGTGGCTGATTATCTCATTATCAAGCTTGTGCAACGATACTTCATAGAATCACACAGCACAGAAGGAGGCCGTTCGACCCATCGTGCCTGTGCCGGCTCAGTGAAAGAGCCATCCAATTAGTCCCACTGCCCTATTCTTCCCTACAGCCCTGCTAAATGTTTTCCTTTTTCAAGAATGTATGTAATTCCCTTTGGAAAGTTACTATCTAATCTGCTTCCACCCACCCTTTCAAATAGGGCAGTCCAGATCATAGCAACTCGCTGTGTAAAAACAATTCTCTTCGTTTCTCACCCTGGATTTTTTTAATGCAAATGTTATGGGGAATGAGCAGGGAGACTGGGACTAATTGAATTTAAAGGGCTGGCACAGGCTTGACGGGCTGAATGGTCTTCTGCATAGTGCTGAACGATCCTGTGATTGCACTTATTTTGGAAGCAACTTGAAACAGTGAAAACATCTTGCTCTGTCATAATATTAATGATATTTGGTCAAATAGATCCCATTGGACCAGCCACGCTGCTAACGCTGCAGCAGTGCAGACTGATCAGGCAGAAGCACGAGTGTGAAAGTCCCAGTGAAACTGCATGTACCAGGTTCTGTTTGACTGTGATAGTCTTTAAGATTGCTCCTAAGATTTGAACAGACACTAAAATGGCAAATTGAACTCCCTGGAAATGTTACTTTTGGGTTTGAAGCTTTGCCACTTTCCACCTGAAGTAACTGCACTCGTTTCTGAGCACTGCACATTCAGGAAGAGGATACTGGCCTTAGAGGAGGTGCAAGCGCAGATTCTCCAGAATACTACCGGCGCTAAAATGTTTAAATTTTGAAGAAGAGTCAAACATTAACTCTCTTTTTCTCTCCACAGATGCTGTTAGACCTGCTGAGTTTTTTTCCAGCATTTTCTGTTTTTGTCTCAATTATGAAGACAAGTTGTGTAGCCAAAGCTTGTATTCCCTCTAAATTCAGACATTTGCCAGTTTATTCTCTGCTCCTTCCTCATCTTAACTTCACTCTACACCTTCTATCCCGTTACAGAGGCTGTTAAGTGTTAGTACTCTGAAATAAACACATTAATAACTGTGTTTAGCTATGACAGACAGGAATGCAACTTTGAGCTTCCCCAGTTTAAAAAAAAAACTAAGTATAAATTGTACCGTATTGTACTGAGCTTTTTAAAAGCTGTTGAAAAATACACAAGTTAATAAGACAGTTCAAATTACTTAATTGCATAAGCAGCGTTAGTGAAAGGGTTAAAATCCAGGTAAGTTCCACGTGTGGGTCTACTGCACCTGTGTTGCCAGACCACAGCCCTCTCACCTGTTCCTTTTAATGCACCATAAAATTTGATGTATAAAGTGAACCTCGGATTTGGTGACAATCACCTAGACCCCAGGTTCTTGCTATTTGCTATTACTGGTTACAAGTTCTGATAATGTTCAGTGTGGTGGGGAGACTATCGTGTAGGAGCAAAGCTAACACACAGCACCAATCACCCCCAACCCTCCCCTGCTACAAAAATAAATCTCCCTCCCTCAGATATCTGTCCGATTCTCCCTTCGATTCGGTGTATTGTTCATCAATTATATCCATCAATTAAATCCCTTCGGTCGTGTAAAGCTAAATCTGCAACAACTCATTCTGTGAATAACGTCAAAAGCATCGAGGCAATTAGGATTTAAAAGTATTGAGTCCTGGGAACAGAACAGTGAAGAGGCCTCCTTTAGAAGTGAGAGACAAGCACAGTTTAACCGGTTTGCTTTGTGTCGCGCTGCTGCTGGTGGGCCTTCAGACCTTGCTGTAAGGATTGATCAATAACAGAGTCTCATCAGCTGCCTCGTAGCTCTGATCCGGAGACCGGCAGGTGGGAGATTCTGGGACCTCGTGTTCAACGGGCAGGTTTGCATATTCCTAAAAACAGAGAGAGACACACACACACAGCGTCAGCAACAGAATCCGGGCTCGATTGGAGCAGAACAAGAGGAAGGAGAGAAACGAAGGAGGAAATGTGCCTTCCTCTTGCACTTTTCACATCCTCGGACATCCCCGAACACGGCTGTAAATGTAGGACACCCGGCTGTATCCCCGCTGCTGAAATCGGGAATCTGCTCAATCTCAGGCTCGTGGTTACTGGTTGGAAGGGCTTGAAATCCACTCTTGCCCGCACCTCAGCATTACTGCTCCTCAAGGTGGCTGTTGCGGCTTGGGGTGGGTGGGTGGTACTCTGCACATCTGAATCAGATATCCTGAAGTTGTGAAAGACACTGTATATGTTCTATCTCCCACACGTCTGCTCCCTGCACCTCAGACTGTACTGGGGTGAGTGCTTCGTGAGCCCCATTCTCGTTTTTCTGGGGAACTTACTGGAGTTTTAGGGATTGCGTTCCATCCACTTTCCCATCAGACCCCTTCCCTGCCCGGTTTCTCAGTAAGTACATTGTTAAATCTCACTCACCTGCTCGCTGAATTCACCCCTCTGCTTATTGATCAGCTTCACAACCTGATCAAAGGTGGGGCGGTCTGTGGGCTCAAGATTCCAGCACTTTGTCATGATGTCATACCTATTGGAAACAGAGTTCAAAGGTCATGTGCAAGTCTGAGTTAATTCTACAGCTCCCCTTTCCCAGGGTCATGACCCCATGTCTCTCACCCTGAGGTTCATGATTCCAACTCTCTTTTTACTCTCAGCTCATGACCTAATTCCATTATACTAAAGATTCATGACCCCAGCGGGCTCACGCTATCTGTCACATTGGCTTAGTACTATATCACTCCAGGGAATTCGCCAGGTAATCCAGTGTAGTACCAAGGGAGTGCTACTCTGTCAGAGGTGCTGTCTTTCAGATGAGATGTTAAGTGGCCCCATCTGTCCTCCCAGGTGGATGTACAGATTCCACTATTGGCGGCACCTGAACAGTAATCCTTTACTTATAGCAGTTTTATATAACTGATTGTCTTGCTGGGCCATTTCAGAGGGCAGTTAAGAGTCAACGATGTTGATGTGGGGCTGGAGTCACATATAGGTCCAAACTGGCTAGGTACAGCAGGTTTCCTTCCCTACGGGGCATTAGAGAACCAATGGGATTTATTGACAACCTGACACCAGGGCCAGAATCTTCGGGTCGGTGTGCGGGAGCGGGCCCCGCTTGCCGACGCATAAGACGACGCGCACGGTGACGTTGGGTGTGCGTCCTAATGTCACCGCGCGTCATTCAGATCTTCAGCTTGGCGGACCCGCATCGGAGTGGGCTGCGTGCCCGCCGACCTATCAAAGGCCTATTGAGGCCTCTTAAAAACTATTTACAGTAAATAACTGGGCTGCCCGTCCAACCTTAAGGTTGTCGAGGGGGCAGGCGAAGAGTCCAGGTGGCCTTCGCATTTATCACGAAACCTCATCCACAGGCGGGATGAGGTTTCATGAAGGTTTTTAAACTTTAATAAAAGTTTTTATAAAATTTCATTGACATGTCCCAGCTCATGTGATACTCTCACATGAGGGAACATATCTTACATTTTTTTTTTCTTTATTATAGTTTTTCAAAACCAAACTAATCTCCCTGAGGCAGCTCTGTGCATTTTTGTGCACAAAAGAGCGCAGGCCCCGACTCAGCCTCCTCCCCCCCCCGCCCGCACAGGGAGTGCTCAGCGCTTCCGGGTGTGTGTCACACTGGGTGGGCCTTAATTGGCCAGCCCATGTAAAATAGCAGCGTGCAGCGCACTCCCGCTCAGCACCCCCAACGGGGAGAAAATTCGCCCCGAGGTTTTTATTATCAGATATTTTTAAAACTGCAATTAGATTTTCTAGCTGCCCTGGTGAGATTTTAACACATGCTCTCTTATCAGTCAAAGCCTCTGATTTGACCATATGTAATATCAATCATCTCAATTCCACGGCATCGCTACAGGAGTTCCTCAGGGTAGTGTCCTAAACCCAACCATCTTCAGCTGCTTCATCAATGACCTTCCCTCCATCATAAGGTCAGAAGTGGGGATGTTCGCTGGTGTTCACACCACGTTCAGTACCATTTGCAACTCCTCAGATACTGAAGCACTCCATGTCCATATGCAGCAAGACCTGGACAATAGTTAGGTTCGGGGTGATAGGTTGCAAGTAACATTTGTGCCACACAAATGCCAGGCAATGACCTTCTTCAACGAGGGAGAATCTAAAAATCACCCTTAACATTTGTCACAAGGCTATGCCCCTTTATTTTTGAAAACTTTCAACTGACAGGAAATTTTGCAATTTGATCTGAGACAGAGCAAACTGCTTAAAAATGCAAGGCCACATCCCAAGGCAAAAGGGAGAAACACAAATCACCCTCAGGGAAGTGTGAAGAGAGAGAGACATTTCCTATAATCCAGACACCCATCAAAACTCATAACTGTCCAAGGAAGAGACATTAAGAATGCAAAGTACTGGATATTGAAACCATGGCTACCACAGGTAGACACACCCGAAACCTCTTAGAAATACACAATGGGTGAAGTATTTCAAGGCAAGGCTGCCCAGCCACTAGAGAGAGATTGCAAGTGACACAGGCAGTGTCAAGAAAGTCTTCAGCAGAGGAAACAGGCTGAGGGCTGCTCTCCGCCCCCCCCTCTCTCCTTTTTGGAATAAGAGCATTGCCCAGTTCATGAAGCCAACTCTACCAGGAACCTACCAGCGAACCGAGATCTCGTAATAATTGCAACATCTTCTATATCTGACCGCATCCAAGAAACCAGCTAACCCAAATTGGCCACAGCGGTTAAAATCTACACCTTAAGGACAATTAAAGGACACTTAACTGTATATTCTTTTACTTTCCTTTATATTGGACTCTAACTCCCATTATCTCTGATACCCGTGTGTGCGTGCAGGCCCGAATGACTGCACGAGGGCAGAATGCTTGACGTCGCGTTTCTCTCAGGTTTAGTGGTTAATAAAATTGCTCTTTCTTTGACTCAAGAAAACCTTGTTTGATTGGCTCCTTGTTGCTCACAGCATCAAATAGTTAAATACATTGTGATTTGACAAAGGCATGCTCATGAAAAAGAAACTTAAGGCTTTGTTGTGACCAGCTGAGGGGGTTGAATAGAGAGAGGGAAGCCAGTTTATCACCCCCCCCTCACTTGGTTGGAACACATTCAATTGCATTACCATCACTGAATCCCCCCACTATCAACATCCTGGGGGTTACCATTGACCAGAAACTGAACTGGACTAGTTATATAAATACTATGGCCACAAAAGCAGGTCAGAGGCTGGGAATCCTGCAGCAAATACCTCATCTCCTGACTCCCCAAAGCCTGTCCACAATCTAAGGAGTGTGATGGAATACTCTCCATGTAGCCTGGATGAGCTGGACTCCCAACAACACTCAAGAAGCTCAACACCATCCAGGACAAAGCAGCCCACTTAACCAGCAATCATCCAACACCAGAAACATTCACTCTGTCCATCACCGATGCACAGGAGTAGCAGTGTGTACCATCTACAAGATGCACTGCAACAACTCACCAAGGCTCCATCGACAGCATCTTCCAAACCCACAACCACTACCATCTAGAAGGGCAAGGGCAGCAGATGCATTGGAACACCACCACCTGCAAGTTCCCCTCCAAGTCACCCACCATCCTGTCTTGGAAATATATCGCCGTTCCTTCAATGGGTCAAAATCTTGGAACTCGCTTCCTAACAGCACTGTGGGTGTACCTACACCACACGGACTGCAGCGGTTCAAGAAGGCAGCTCACCACCACCTTCTCAAGGGCAAATAGGGATGGGCATCAAATGCTGGCCCAGCCAGCGACGCCTACATCCTGTGAAAGAATAAAAAAAGTCATAGAATCAAGGAATGAAATAGAAGGAGGCCATTTGACCCATCGTGTCTTTGCCAGCTCTTTGATAGAGCTATCACATTAGCCCCACTTCCCACTACACCCTTCTTGCTTTGTCCCCCATAGTCCTGCAAGCATTTCCTTATCAAGTGTTTATCTAATTCCTTTTTGAAAGTTACCACTGAATCTGCTTCTACCACCCTTTCAGGCAGCACATTCAAGATTATAACAACTTGCTGCATAAAAAAATTATAAACTCAATTTCTTTCTCCCTATTCTAGAAAGGAATGCAGAGTGAGGAGAGCCTCTTACAATCCTGGAGTTGCAGAACTGGGTCTGTCCATCTGGAATCCACTTCTTATCAGTTTGTAGAACCTGGTATCCACAGGGATTCCCGGATAAGGGCTCGAACCTGCAGCATAAAAAAATATACAGTCACTATTTACAGGGGGCGTGTCAGTATTTACAGGGGATCCTTGGGAGTGTGCCGGTGTTTACAGGGGTACCCGGGAGCGTGTATTTTCTTTTAAACAGGGTGTCTCCGGGAGTGTGTCAGTATTTACAGGGGGTCCCCAGGAGCGTGTCAGTTATTACAGGGTGTCTCCGGGAGTGTGTCAGTATTTACAGGGGGTCTCCAGGAGCGTGTCAGTTATTACAGGGTGTCTCCGGGAGTGTGTCAGTATTTACAGGGGGTCTCCTGGAGCGTGTCAGTTATTACAGGGTGTCTCCGGGAGTGTGTCAGTATTTACAGTGTGTCTCCGGGAGTGTGTCAGCATTTACAGGGGGTCTCTGGGAAAGTGTCAGCATTTACAGGGGGTCTCCGGGAGTGTGTCAGTATTTACAGAGAGTCTCCTGGTGTGTGTCAGTATTTACAGAGATCACCGTGAGTGTATCACTATTTACGGAGGGTCCCTGGAGTTTTGGATGAATCAACAATTCAACAATTGCTGTCAGTTATGGGAAACAGTTCATTCATTGCATTTTGGTGGGAGAATGGGCTGAATTTTGGCTCATCAGGGAATGAATAGCCAGGTTACCTAGTGAGAAAATCTCCCAGAGCAGGATCCCGTAGGACCAGACGTCACTCTGCACCGTGTACACACAATCAAAGATACTCTCTGGAGCCATCCACTTCACTGGGAGTCGAGCCTGGAAGCAAAAGAGCAGGTCATGACAAACACTAACAGATGGAGCAGGAGGCGAATTCAGCTCAGAATAATCAGACCTGAACAGGCAGGAAATAAGAACCTAAGAATAAGAAACAGGAACAAGAGTAGACTATTCGGCTCGTTGAGCCTGCTCCACCATTCAAAACTATCATGGCTGATCTTCTGCCTCAACTCCACTTTCCTGCCCCCTCCCCATCTCCTTTGATTCCCCAAGAGACCACAAAAGCAGGGTAAGCAAGTTCTGGGGGATAGGTGATGGCCTTAAAGATGAAAATCTGTGTTGAGAACTCGGTCTCGAAGCATCAGGCTGTATTTTAGATTTCAGCTGCTGTTTCTCTCAGGTATATCCATTGAATCTGCGCACAGGATAAACTCACTCTCATTAACCCCATTTGAACCACATTTTGACGCCAACCATGACTACATTTTCTAACAGACACTTTTGAACCCCTGCCCTCTGTACATCCACGGAAAAGTCAGTGGCTGGCGAGGGAAAGGAGAAATTTCATTTCTATTGTGCCCTCCATGATCTCAAGACACCCCAAATGCTTTACGGCCAATTAAGCGCTTTTGAAAAGTAGTCACTTCTGTAATGTGGGAAGCACGGCAGCCAATTTGCGCACAGCAGGCTCCCAAAAACGGCAATATGCTAATGACCAGGTCGTCTGTTTTTTAGCCGATGTCGGTTGTGGGATAAATATTGGGCCAGGACACGGGGATGACTCCCCTACTCTTCCAGTACCATCATGGGATCTTTCCTATCTACTTGAGAGGCAGGCAGGGTCTCGCTTTAAACTGTCACCTGAAAGATGGCACCTCCAACAGTACAGCGTTCCCTCAGTATTGTAATGGGAATGTCAGCCTGGATAACGTGCTCAAGTAACTTGAATCCATGACTTTCTGACTCAGGAGCGAGTATGCTACCCGCTGAGCCACAGCTACATCTAAGAGGAATAACCTAGTTTATAATCGGAATAACCTAGTGTTTCATCCCACATTCCCTAATTTGGATGCACTGAAGCTAATTGTAACATGCCTTCCACTGTCCTCCAGGACAAGCTAGCCCTAATCTGTGACCTCTACCAGCTGGTAGAACAAGGGCAGCATATGCATGGGAACACCACCGCCTGCAAGTTCACCTCCAATTCATACACTGTCCTGAGTTTAAAATATATCATTGCCATTCCTTCATTATCGCTGGGTCAAAATCCTGGAACTCCCTCCCTAACAGCACTGTTGGCGTACCCACACCACATGGACTGCAGCGTTCAAGATAGCAGCTCACTACTACCTTCTCAAGGGCAACTAGGGATGCGCAATAAATGCCACCCTTACCAGCAATGATCATACCCTGAGAATTAGGAAGAAGAATCAGGGCTGGAATTTGGGATGTTTGGGGTGTGTAACTCAGCACAACACTTAGAGACACATTAACCCATAGAACCCTGTTGCTATTGGACCCTTCAGTGATTTTTAAACTCACGTTGCCTTTGACTATGTAGTTCGAGTCATTCATGATGTCTCTCGCCAAACCAAAGTCGCATATCTTGGCAATCTGTCCCTCCGTCAGTAAAATATTCCTCGCAGCCAGATCACGATGAATGCACTGCAATGAAAACCCATAAACCATTCATTCCCTCCCAAAGAGATAAACCCTGCAAACCTGGTACCACAATCTCTTATTGATGCTTCATGATTCCATCAGTTCCACAAGTTAATCCCAGTGAATCAGACAGTTCATTTTCCATTATTAAACCAAAGGATGTTTAGCATCAGAAAGATTAGACTCAATGGGATCAGCCCCTTTCAGACTGACAACCATAAACATATCCCTCAACCCCATCCACCCACCTTCCCCCTGCATATCCCTCAATCCCACCTGCCCAGCGTCTCACCAAATGGCACACCATCCGCGCCATCTTCAATATCTACTCCCTCCACCACCAATGCACAGTGGCAGCAGTGTGTACCACCTACAAGATGCACTACAGCAACTCACCAAGCTTTCTTCGATAGCACTTTCCAAACCCACCTAGGGCAAGGTCAGCAGATAGATGGGGGAACACCACCGCCTGCAATTACCCCTTGAAGTCACTCACCATTCTGACTTGGAAATATATCGCCGTTCCTTCACTGTCACTGGGTCAAAACCCTGGAACTCCCTCCCTAACAGCACTGTGGGTGTATCTACACCACATGGACTGCAGCGGTTCAAGAAGGCAGCTCACCACCACCTTCTCAAGGGCAATTGGGGATGGACAATAAATTCTGGTCTGGCCAGTGATGCCCACATCCCATGAACAAATAGATAAGATAAAATATCCTCAGCATCCAGAGAGAAGGGAAATGAACAGGTCAGATAGAAATGCTGGATAGGAACAGAAATGGAAATCCGGAGCAACTTTGCCTACTTCCTAGCTTAGGAACACTCTGGATATGACCAGCTAGCACATTCAAGGTCTAGGAATTGAGGCTGAGGTCCTGGAGGTGTCTGTGCCTCACTATCACACTGGATCCACTTACCGAGTTCAATCTGTACTCACGTTTCTGGAGGACAGGAAATCCATCCCAGTAGCAACTTGGTAAGAGAAGCTCAGAAGGTCCTCAACGTTCAATGGCAATGGGTCTTCATCTTCTGTTTGAAGAACATGGTCCAGTTAGAGCTGGGGGGGCTGGTCAATGAGGGGTGGGGGGTGGTTCGATTTTTCTTCCTAACTTTTTGGCTGATGGGCTATTAGGGATGGGGCAACATCCTATTGATGCCCACATCCCATGAACGAATAACAAAAACTCCCTTTGCAATGTAAATAGAATGGTTGTGGTGCATAGTGCCATAGTAGTGAATAGATTCTGAATGAACAATTGGCCTCAAATGGACAAGTCCATTGTGGAATAGGGCTATGTCAAGACAGACAGTCCATCCTAAAACAGACAGTCCATCCTGACTCAGTTTGGGTCTAGATGTGACTCCCAGTATGGTTAGCTGTTAATCTCCCTCTGAAGTGGTTTAGACACTCAATCGTATCAAACCTACCACAAGGTTCAAGAAGGTGGCCCACCACCATCATCCCAGGGCAACTAGGGTTGGGTGGTAAATGCTGGCCTTGTTGGCAACACTCAGCCCCAGAAGACTGGCAATAATCTGAGTAGTTTCATGCTTACCTTCAATAGCTTGGGAATCTGTTTGAGAAATCATTGGGCTCATACTGGACAGTCTGGGCCTCATGGGAAGGTAACCTTCCGTGCAGTCGCTGTGGGAAAGACAAGGAAATCCTTTAAATGAGTTTAGCTCAGGACACTGCCTGGGTTGAAAGTGGAGCAGAGAGATTAAGTCAAGCTTAGGTTTCAAACAGCCTGTAGGTTGTAGGAGGGGGGCAGTTAGCTCAGTTGGCTAGATGTGAGGTTCACCAACAGCATGGATTCAATTCCTGCTCTGGCTGAGGTAGACTTGGGGCCTACCTCCTCACCCTGCCCCATGCCTGATGCAGAGTGGTGCCCCCTCAGGCTATTTAACCAACTGTGTATCTCTAATAGTCTCTCTCATTGATTATGGCTATTTACCTACCTAACCAAAGGGGGCAGGGATGACTAAAGGAAAGAATAAGTGAACAAAAGCTTTGACCACAGGATGTCAGAAGGAGGAAGAGTTTGGTTACCAACTTTGGTTGGACATATTCCTGGAGGTTTTGTCACTAACTCCAACTGTCCCTCCCCACACTCTCCCACCAATGGTTGCCCAACAGATCCTCAGGGTGCTCTGCTTTCCTGCAGTCAATCAGAAAGCAACCCAATTGGATGATGCTTGACTCTCAGTCAAACAGCCTGCTTCCCCACCCAGCCCATTTCCAATTTTTTGAATAATTAAATTATTCCTTTAATACTCTATTGATTTTTCTTCTGGCTTTTTCTCGCAGCTGTGCCCTGGTTATCAAACTTCAATTCCTGGAAACTCCAGGGTAATCCTGGAGAGTTAGCTGCCTTAGGGAGAATGTGTAGGATATTTGATTTGGAGCCTAAGAAGAGCAATTAAAGGAATTCCCAAGAAGCTCGGAATTTGGTATTACCAAAAGTAGAGGAAAGTTATGAAGGAATGAGATGTTGAAGAGAGGGAGAGCTTGGCAGGCAATGACCTTACTCCTGTAGTTCCTCTAGGAGTATGAGGAAGGGGTTAGAAAGGTCAAAGCAAGTCAGGATTTGGATGGATTTGGGTCTCACAGAGATTTAAGAATGATTGAGCAATTGGTACAAGACAGAAGATTGTGATTATGTGAGATGGGCTGACAGTGTGATCAAAAACTTCCCCCTTGAAGATGTCAATGAGTCACTACCTTAGGGGCCTTTTGTGGTGGCACAAGTTCTTATAATTATTCAGTGCATCGCTACAGCTTAGGTACTGGGCCTTGTTCTTCAGGAAGTTCAATAAATCGCCGTAGCAACAGTATTCCGTGATGACAAGAACTGGGCCTACAATTAAAAGGCAAATCATGTTAAAAGCGATGGTCAGAATTGTCTGTGGAGAGTCCAACACTCATTTTGTAATACAAAATTCTTGCTGTATCATATATCATAACTTGCACCAAATCCTGTCAACCCATGACCCCTGTGCTCGCCGAGTTAGGTTGGCAACCAGACCACAAGGCCCCAATTTAAATATTCTCGTCCTTGTTTTCAAATCCCTCCATGGCCTTGTCCCGCCATATCTCTGAAGCCTCCTTCAGCCCTACAACCGTCCAAGATGCAAAAACAGAAAATGCTGGAAAAACTCAGCAGGTCTAGCAACATCTGTGGAAAGAGAAACAAAAGTTAACGTTTCGAGCCCGTATGAGAGTCACGTGGACTCGAAACATTAACTCTGTTTCTCTCTCCACAGATGCTGCTAGACCTGCTGGGTTTATCCAGCATTTTCTCTTTTTGTTTCAGATTTCCAGCATCCGCAGTATTTTGCTTTTATCTTAACTCTCCAAGACATCTGTGCTCCTCCAATTCTGGCCTCTTGCACATCTCCAGTTGTCAATCCCAAAGCTCTGGGATTCCTTCCCCAAATTTCTCCACCTCTCTCTCTCTCTCCCTCTCCTTTAAGTTCCCCCTTAAAACCTACCTCTCTGACCAAACTTTTGGTCACCTGTCATGATAATTCATAATAGTCAATATAATCCTTATGTTACCCGGTGACAAATTCTGTTTGCTAACGCTTCTGGGACTTTTTTTTTAAACAACATTTACAGGTGCTACATAAATGCAAGTTGTTGTCATGTGCAAACCTCAGTGGTACAAACACTGATGGTCATCTCTCACCTCCAAGTGTGCAAGCTCCCAGAAGGTTGACAACATGCATGTGCTGCCCAAGGTGACTCAGGATCTTCAGCTCTGACATCAAGGCCTCTTTCTCAGTGGAATGGGCACTGGCTGAAAGCCAAAAATGAGAAACAGAGTCAACAAATTGCCATGGTGTCTTGCGCCCACCTCGGACGGTTGATTTTGAGAAAACATGGGGGTGGGAGAGATTGGCAGCTCAGACCCTCCACTAGATGGGTTGGAGTTGGGGCTCCAGTGCTGCAAGAATGTTTGGCCTTAAATGTATGCCCCACTGGATTCCACCCCACCACCCATGCCCCCCACCTCACCACCCAACTCTAACTCCCTCTCTCAGGCAGGTGTAGGTGGGGACAGGAAGAGAAACAGATGACATGACGCTAGAATCTCACAGCCAATGTCAGTGGTGCCCCTCACACTGCCTATGTGGAGTTTGTGACCCCGAGATTCTGCTTGTTACTGTCGGTTTTTCCTTTCCCTGTTTAAGATGGAGTGTCGTTACATCTATTGTCCAGACTGACCCTGCCCAACTCACTCCACAAGAACAGGCCAAGGCCACTTCCTGGTGGGTGAGCCGAAGAGGTGAGACACTGAGTCATACAGACCAGAAAGAGAGATCGTGAAGCTGCCAGACTGTAAAAGGCCGACTCCATAGAATCTTACAGCACAGATGGAGGCCAGTCAGCCCATTGTGTCTGTACTAGCTCGTTGACAGAGTGATCCAAATGACCCTACTCGCTCTGCTCTTTCTCTGTAACCCTGCAAATTTCAAGTATTTATCCAATTCCCTTTTCAAAGTTACTATTGAATCTGTTTCCACAATGCTTTCAGACAGTGCAGTCCAGGTTATAATTACTCGCTGTGCAAAAAATAAATTCTCCTCATTTCCCTTCTGGGTTTTTTGCCAATTGCATTAAACCAGAGTCTTCTGGTTACTGACTTTCCTGCCACTGGAAACTGGTTTATTAAGGTCCTTTAGGAAAGGGAAACTGCCTTTCCTTGCCCAGTCTGGTCTATAAATGGACAGAATTTTATGGTTCCCCACTGGGGGGGGGTTTGCATTTAGTTGGGGGGGGGGGGGTGCCTGTAACATTCTGTGGGTGACTTTTTATCCAACTACCCGCCCGCCCCCGACCTCGACACATTTTATGAGTGGCGGGAGGAGCCTAGGGTAGCCTACCCTGGGATAGTTAATGGCCACCACAATTTTGCAGCTGATGGGAGGAAGTTGAGGGTGGAGGGGAATCCCTGGCAGGTTAGCCTGCTCGAGTCCAACAGGAAGGTGGGGGATGCCTCCTTCACAGGCCTCCTTTTGTGATTAGGGGCCCTCTCCATCAAGATCTGCCCCCCAATGCCCCCATCCTGGGTGTCCTAACCCCCTTCTGGCCTTGCACCCCATTTTCACCCCACCCCACCCCCCCCCCCATCCCCTGGTCACCTCTGTGACCTGGCCTGACCCTGCTGAGAGCTCCCACCACCATTCCGCACCCCAACCCCCCCCTGCCCCGACTCCCGCCGAGTACTCGCCTCACATCTGGCTCCTTAATATCCAGGACTGGATGCAGTTCCAGCAGTGGCCATCGGTCCTGGTGGTGCTACTGGGATCAGAGAGCTGACTGCCAATCAGATTGGCTGACAGCTCTTGGAAGTGGGACTTCCTCCCCAGATGGGTACAGAAAGTCCCTGCTCTGGCCAATTAACTCTCTTTGGAGAAGGCAGTGGGAGTGTGTGTGAGGTTCCCACTGACTTTTTCGGTGTTGGGATGGGAAATCCTGCCACTCATTAAATTCTGCCTTTAGTCGCCCTCTGCAGTGGTCCAGCAGTGAGTTGTATCGCCACCTTCTCAGGGCAACTAGGGATGGGCAACAATGCCAGTGATGCCTACATGCCAAGATAGGTTTCCAGCCCTGATCACAGTGGGTGTACAGATGAGGACTAGATTGGGTTCAAATGTGATTCCCTCCAATGCTCAATGCTTAACATGAACTGGTCATTGGCGTGATCGCTCTTTCTAGATTATGATACGGCTGCTATATTTCCCAACGTAACAACCATGACCACTTTTCAATGTAATAGAATGTGTGACAGACGTGAGTGACACAGTATGATTCAATGGCAATGGAAATCTTTCACGTGCTCCAAATTACTGGGGCTTATTTTCCGGCTTTCCCGCGAGATGTCCCTGGCCCATTGGCAGATTATTGGGCAACGCTGCAGGGCCTGGGCTTCTGGGTCACGCTGACAACTGAGAGCGGGGGTGGGTGGCGAAGGAACAAAAACAGAAAATGCTGGAAAAACTCAGCAGCTCTCAAATCCATAGGACTCTTCTTCAGAGCTCCGAAACCAGCTGTCGGCCAATCTGATTGGCAGGCAGCTCTGTGGTCCCAGCGGCACCGCCAGGAGCGAGACGTTAACTCTGTTTTTCTCTCTCCACAGAAGCTGTTAGACCTGCTGAGCTTTTCCAGCATTTTCTGTTTTCGTTTCAGATTTCCGGCATCTGCAACATGTTGCCTTTATCGAGAGGGTGAAGGAGGCGTCTTTACATCAACTCTGGGGAAAGGTGGAGTGCAGTCATTCCAAAATCCGGCCAAAATTCAGCTGGACAAGTTTCTGAAATTGAACAAAATTGGAAGCACTGTCTGTGTCTTACATATCTCAGTGAGGTTCAATGGTTTTCTATAGAATTAGGATATTGTAGGGTTTTCTCAGGTGATTGTAAACGGGGTTTAACTTCAAACATTTTCCCCACATCAGTATTACTACAGAGAGGGTCATGACCCCCAGCGATGGATGTGGAGAGAGGATCACAAACCCCCTCCCCATTGTTAGTGGAAAGGAGGTCATGACCCTCGGTGATGGAAGTGAATTGTGGGTCAGGCAGGGGTCAGTCAAACCTCTTACGTTTCAGCATCTTCACTGCCACCTTGGTAGCTGAGTCCTCTTTGCCCAGTCCGTAGGCAGTGGCCTCGACAACCTTCCCAAATGCCCCAGCTCCGAGCGTCTTGCCTGAAAGAAAAGGTTTCAGGTAGTTAGTTCCAGGAGTGTAGTTTGTACAGTATTATATCAAGAGGAAATAAAAACAGAATTACCTGGAAAAACTCAGCAAGTCTGGCAGCATCGGCGGAGAAGAAATCAGTCAACGTTTCGAGCCCTCATGGCCCTTCAACAGAACTGAAGCATAGTTTCAACAAGGGAGAAATATAAATTGGTTTAAGGTGGGAGGGGGGGAAGAGACACATTGAGGGTGTGGTGTGAGCAGATAATCAAAAGATGTCAGAGACAAAAGGGTCAAAGAGGTGTTGAAGGTGGCGGTCTTTGTCTGAGAAAAGTGCTAATTAAGAATGCAAGACAGGATATTCAAAGTACAGCTCTAGTGGGGGTGGGGTGGAAAGACTAAAGGTTTTAGTTTTAGATTTAAAAATAATGGAAATAGGTGGGGAAAGAAGAATCTATATAAATTATTGAAAAAAAGGCGGGTGGGGGGGGAAAAGAAACGGGGTGGGGATGGGGGGAGGGGGAGTTTAAGATCTAAAGTTGTTGAATTCAATATTCAGCCCAGAAGGCTGTAAAGTGCCTAGTCAAGAAAGACCCAAACCTCCCTGTCGCTTGCCATTTTAACACTCCACCCTGTTCTCTTGCCCACATGTCTGTCCTTGGCTTGCTGCATTGTTCCAGTGAAGCCCAACGCAAACTGGAGGAACAGCACCTCATCTTCCGACTAGGCACTTTACAGCCTTCTGGGCTGAATATTGAATTCAACAACTTTAGATCTTAAACTCCCCCTCCCCCCATCCCCACCCCGTTTCTTTTCCCCCCCCACCCGCCTTTTTTTCAATAATTTATATAGATTCTTCTTTCCCCACCTATTTCCATTATTTTTAAATCTAAAACTAAAACCTTTAGTCTTTCCACCCCACCCCCACTAGAGCTGTACTTTGAATATCCTGTCTTGCATTCTTAATTAGCACTTTTCTCAGACAAAGACCGCCACCTTCAACACCTCTTTGACCCTTTTGTCTCTGACATCTTTTGATTATCTGCTCACACCACACCCTCAATGTGTCTCTTCCCCCCCTCCCACCTTAAACCAATTTATATTTCTCCCTTGTTGAAACTATGCTTCAGTTCTGTTGAAGGGCCATGAGGGCTCGAAACATTGACTGATTTCTTCTCCGCCGATGCTGCCAGACTTGCTGAGTTTTTCCAGGTAATTCTGTTTTTATTTTGTTTTGGATTTCCAGCATCCGCAGTAGCTTTTAGCTTTTTGTTTTTATCATTATATCAAGAGGGTTCAGCGTGATACCCAGGGTCACATACTTCAGTAGTAAAAACAGGAAATGCTGAAATATCTCAGCAGGCCTGGCATCATCTGTGGAGAAAGAAAAAGAGTTAACATTTCGAGTCCAATATGACTCTTCTTCAACTCTGGAGACTCGAAACGTTAACTCTGTTTCTCTCTCCACAGATCCTGCCAGGCCTGAGTTTTTCCAGCATTTTTAGTTTTTTTATTTCAGATTTCCAGCATCTGCAGTATTTTGCTTTGGTCACATACTTCAGCTGCCTGGGCCCTGAGTTCTGGAATTCCCTTTCTAATCCTCTCCGCCTCTCCATCTCCCCCTCTTCCTTTAAGATGCTCCTTAAAACCTACCTCTTTGACCAAGGTTTTGATCATCTGTCTTACATGGCTCGGTGTCAAATTTTGTTTGATAAAACTCCTGTGAAACACTTTGGGGCATTTTACTACACCAAATGCAAATTTTTTGTGTTGTCATGGGGGAATGTTAGCTTCCCCCTGACTGGTGGAAATTGGGAATGACAGGTGGGCAGTTAAAATGGAGTTAGGGAAACTTACCCACTCATCTCCGCCCCTGTCCCACCAACTGCAATTTTAAATTACAGATGTCAAGAGCACTGACCCCATTCCGTTGGGGTCCTTAGTTGCTTAAAGATGATGGCAAGATTTTAACTCACTCAAAACCCATTCACTCACACAGAGTTAAAATTGGGCTAGATGTTACCAAATGCAATTTTAACACCAGACCCTAGTGGCACCACCCCACCACCCGCAGTCTCACACCGCAAGGAGATGGACGATGACCAGCTGCATTGACCCTCCTTCACCAAACCTGCCCATCATGAGATTCACATCTCTCCCCTTTTTTTCATTTATCTGTTCATGGGATGTGGGGCATCGCTGGATAGACCAGCATTTATTGCCCATCCCCTAATTGCCCTTGAGAAGGTGGTGGTGAGCCGCCTTCTTGAACCGTTGCAGTCCATTATGGTGTAGGTACACCCACAGTGCTGTTAGAGAGGGAGTTCGAAGATTTTGACCCAGTGACAGTGAAGGAACGGTGATATATTCCAAGTCAGGATGGCAAGTGGCTTAGAGGGGAATTTGCAGGTGGTGCTGTTCCCATGCATCTACTGCCCTTGTCCTTCTAATCCTTCTTGCTCTAGCACCACCACCGCACTCCAACCACCCCAAAAAGACACTCTCTGTCTGCACGTACAAGCGAAGGATAGATACTTAGGCGACTGCCTGGCCCCCACTGAACCCGCACACTTTACAAAAATTCCCACGCAGAAACTGGCCATTCATCTCATCAGGGCCCATGCTGCTGTGTGTGCTCTACCCGAGCCTCCTCCTACTCCTCTTCATCTCACCCCCATAAAAATATCCTTCCGGTTCCCTTCTCCTTCATGTGTTTATTCAGATGCCTCTTAAATGTATCTACACTATTTGGCTCAACGTCTCCCTATGTTACCCTGTTCCATATTCGCACCACTCTGGGTGAAGAAGTTCGTTTTCCTGCTGGATTTATTAGTGACTGTCTAATATCGGTGCTTCCTAGTTCTGGTCTTCCACATAAGTGTAAACATCTACTCAACATTGACTCTACCGAACCTTTTCTTAATTTTAAAGACCTCTATTAGAACACCCCTTAGTCTTCTCTTTTCTAGAAAAAAGAGCCCCAGTCTGTTTGGTCTTTTCTGATAGGTGGTGTCTCTCAGTTCTGGTAACAAGCTTGTACAATGTTTTTTGTACCTTCTCGAGTATCTTTATATCTCTTTTGTAATATAGAGTCCATAACTGTACACAGTGCTCCAAGTGTGGCCTAACCAAGCATATGGAAATGAGAACTGTGTCCAGTGTTTTGTGTGGTCTGACTGAGGTCTGGAGATGAGAACTGTACACAATGTTTCAAGTGTGGTACTTGGTGACAGGAGAAGTGAAAACCAAAAAAAAACACATATATGATTGTTGATGAAAAGCATTTGGAGGAGATCCTATCCATACCCAAGCGGAGCTTCTCCCTGGGGAACTCCCATTTCTCATTGTACGGAAGCTGGGTGGGATCAATGAAGGTATAGTCGTTCCCATTGACTGCCTCGATAATCTTCCAGCGCACCTCATAAGTGGGTCTCTAGGATCACAAGAGTTTTGATGATCAAGAAGAGTTGGAGGATCACGGGAGTATTTTGCCAGTGGAAATGAAGAATAAGGGATGTGGGTCTGACCTGTTTGTATTTGTAGAGCAGTAGAACAAGGAGGAAGAGCAGTAGAACTGCTATGGCCACCGAGCCTGAGAGTAAGGGGGTGAACAAGGCACTTGTGACAGGGTGACCTGTGGAAACACAGAACATAAATCTGTTAAAACAGGCATAAAGGATCCTTGACACTAGAAATAGAGGCATTGAGTACAATGGTTCGGCCTCAGCTGGAGTATTGTAATTGTAGGGCACCACATTTTAGGAAGGATGCCAAGGCCTTGGAGAGGGTGTAAAGGAGATTTACTAGAGTGGTACCAGAGAAAATAAATTAGATAGTAACCACTAACTATTTTGGTCATCTTAAGCACTTCAATTATCACCCCTTAACCTAGACTCATTGGAATGCAAGCCTAGTTTCACAAATTAAACCTTTAAGCCCCCGTAGCATTCTGGTGAATCTGTACTGCACCCCCAGGGCCAATATATCCTTCCTAAGATGTGATGCCCAGAACTGAACGCAATTAGTCCAGATGGGATATCACGCAGCTCTGTATAACTGTAGCATAACTTCTATCCCTTTATAGTCCAGCCCTCTGGAAATAAAGGCGAACATTCCATAGTCTCGCCAATTATTTTTTGTGACTCTGCAAGTTTTTAGTGAGCTGTGTAGTTAGATCCCTATGTGTCTCTGCTCATCCACAGAAAGTATTGCTGAAAAAAGAAATATGCTGCCGAAGCATTTTGTCTTGCACTCATCAGGCCAAATGCAAGAATGCCAAATTCCAAAGGAAGCAACAATTTATACTGCATGAGGAAAGGGTGCTGATTGGTTGGGAAGTCTACTCTTGCAGGCAAAAGGAACATGCCCAGGCATTGCACCTTTTTTGAATTAAACAAAAGCACAGCACATAGTTCCCTGATGCATTCTCCATGGCAACGCCTCAACTAATCAGAGTCGACTTGCCGACCAATCAGCATCCTTTTCTCATGCAGTATAAATTGTTGCTCCCTTTGAAATTTGGCGTTCTTGCATCTGTCCTGATGAGTGCAAGATGAAAAGCTTTGACAGCGTGTCTCTTTTCCAGCAATACTCAAGTTCTGTATTACCAAAGGGCCATTTAGAATGCAATCTGTCCATCAAAGGGTGACACTGCCTCATGGAAATAGACACCCACCAGGGATTGTGATGGCATAGGAACTTTCTCCAGCTTTATTGGAAGCGTAACATTCCAACCGGGAGCCGAGCTTCACCTCCCGTACCAACATCACACTCTCCACCTCCTTCCGTCCATACAGTCTCTCGGGAAGAATGGATGAGTGCGGCTGGGGCATCAGGTAGTTGGGGTCGATGGTTCCATTTTCCACACACCTATATTGGAAGAAGATTTTGAATGTTTACATTGGGTTGTCTGCTACCTGTAGGGGTCACTACCCTCCAGGACTCTCCTGGAGTCTGGGTGAATTGAAGATTAATCTCCAGGACACTACTTAGAGCAACAAACTTGGGGAAAATCAGAGGCACGTTAAAAAAAAGTGTGTTTTTCTCCATTTCTTTCAGCATTTTAATTTATCAGGTTTATTTACAAACGTTTTTAAAATATCAATGCTGTGGAGAGTGTGGGGTGAGGGCAGGGCAATGCAAGGTGTGAGGTCAATCGATGAAACTGCCAGGAATATGTAGTGTTCAATGGTTCAATTGTTCTGGTTTGATTATGTGAGTCTGGAAGAGATCTATGCTCAGTGTACTAGATTGGTTAAGCCCGGGTGTTGACTCAGCTGAAGTAAACAGGAAGACCTAGCATGGGTACAGATATTTTGCAAAGATATTATTTAAAAAAACACTTGTAAATAAACCTATTGCGCACTTAGAAACTAGTATCATCTCTACGTTGCTCTGAGGTAAATCAAACATGTAAAATATACAACAAACCGGTGAACACATGACAGAGGTGACAACCTGAGTGAGTTGCAGGAAGGACTCTCCCAGTCAGTCTAGATCCAGATCATAAATCGCAAAACAAACATTGAAAAGAATTTGCATTTGTACAGAATCTTTCACAACCGCAGGATGCCCCAAAGCACTTTACAATGATTGAAGTACTTACAAAGTGTAGTCACTGCTGTGATGTAGGAAAAATGGCAGCCAATTTTTGTACAGCAAGATCCCACAAACAGCAATGTGATAGTGATGAGATTATTTTATTGAACCATGTTGGTTGAGGATTACACATAGGGTCAGGAGCTCAGGGAGGACCTCCTTGCTCTTCCTCAATTATTACGAGACACAACCATCTGAAAGGGCTTAGTTTCAATGCCCTATGACAGTGTCGTGCTCCATCAGTGCTGCCCCTTTGACAGAGCAGCAGTCCATCAGTACTGCCCCTCCGACAACACAATGCTCCATCAGTACTGCCTCTCCGACAGTGCAGCTCTCCCTTACTGCTGCCTCTCCGATGTTGTAGTGGTCCCTCAGTACTGCCTTTCTGATAGTGCAGCACTTCCTCAGTCATGCCCCCTCTGGCAGTGCAGCACTCCCTCAGTATTGTCCCCTCTGACTGTGCAGCAGTCCCTCAGTACTACCCCTCTGACAGTGCAGCGCTCCCTCAGAACTGCCCCTCTGACAGTTCTGCACTCCCTCAGAACTGCTGCTCCAACAGTGCAGCACTCCCTCAGTATTGCCCTAGCCAACAGTGCAGCACTCCCTCAGATCTGCTCCTCTGACAATGCTGCACTTCCTGGTGCCGTCTTTCAGAAGAGACTTTATACCTTTCTTAAACCTTGGATGTAAAAGGTCCTGTGGCAGATCCCCAGGGTCCTGAGCCAATATTTACCCTTGAACCAACATCACTAAAAACAGATTATGTGACCCAAATCACATTGCTGTTTGTGGGACCTTGTGTGCAAATCGGCTACATTTGCTGCATCACAATGTTGACTGCACTTCAAAATTACCTCATGGGCTGTGGTGCACTTTGGGACACTCAGAGGTCATGAAAGATGCTATACAAATGCAAGTCTTTCTTTCTTCTTTCATTTTTATCTAGGCTGCATTTAGACTAGGTTTTCCAAAGTGCAGCAGGGGTTCGGTGTTAGCCTGATTTGGGGAAGGGGTCATTGCAAGTGGGGACGGTCTTAACACCCGCTTCAGGCACGTGTCCTGGGAGCTGGGGCCTTTACCAATATGGGGTGGGCGGCGCAACCCAGGCATGGAATGCGGGCACTCAAACCTCCCGCCAGATTGGTCACTTAGACCGTCCATTTCTTGCGTCTGCAAAAATGCACGTGACATCGGTCCATTTCTAGGGATGTGCCCTTTCTGTCCCATCAGTGCGTCAGCTGGCTGCCGCTCCTGGAATTTGCCATCTACCTGTCTCTGTGAGCTGGGCACTGGTACCATTGAATGTCCGGAGCAGGATACCCACTGGCATGGCAGCGGAATACGTCGTCCTTTTTGATGGTCACTGTTGGCTTTTCTGGGTGGAGAAAAAGAACAAAATGTTCATTCATACTAAAAAAAAAACTCCAGGCAGTAACTGAGGCTTAAAGTGAAAAAAAAAAACACATGTAAAAACATGTGAGCAAAGCCAAATTGATGAGAACTTGCATCTGATGCAGAGAGATCACTCCTTCATATTGAGTTGCTCATGTTGGGGAGATGGTGGTGTAATGGCAATGTCACTGGCCTAGTGTTCCAGCTAACCCAGGCTAACGCTCTAGGTATGTGGGTTCAAATCCCACTATAGCAGCTGGTTGGATTAAAAAGACAGTGAGAAAGAATTGAGGATATGTTGGTTAAGCTGAAATTGGGAGAAGCTGGATGAACTTTGGGGTAGGGAGGGAAGGAAAAAGAATAGAAGGGTTTGCAGACAGGGTGAGGTAAAGTAGGCAGGAGGGGGCTTCTGTGGAGCATGAGCCAGATAGGCCAAATGACAGATTTCAGGGAAGACTGAGGGTGAAGGAGGTTTATGAAAGGGTTTGTTGGTGCCAATGTACTGGAGACAAAACCTCAGGGTCCTAAAGATGAGATGCTCACTAATAAATCCAGTTGGGGAATTCAGGAGAAACTTCTTGACCCAGAGAGTGGCAGGAATGTAGAACTTGCTGTCACAAGGAATCATTGTGCCCAATAGGATAGATGGATTTAAAGGGAAGCTAGATAACCACCACATGAGGTGGAGAAGGGTAGGGAGAGGCTCATGTGAAGCATTAACTTTGGCTTGGGCTGAGTGGCCTGTTCCTGTGCTATTATGTGAAAGCCTCAGGTTGTGGGAGGAAGGGGTTTGAGAAAGGGAAAATACTGCACAGCTTGAGAAATCCCAAGACTGGATGAGTTTGGAAGAAGATGGGTAGAGCTGGGGCCCCTGGGAAAACCTGGTTATTGGGAAAGGTTCTGAAAGACAGCATGGAGAGATCAAAGGATTGGTAAGTGAAGAGGCTTAGAGGGAGATGATTGCGTCTTCAGGGAGGGGATTGAGGTGGAGTAAGAGGGATGGGTTTGAGGGTTCAGGAAGAGGCTGATGAAGAATCCACATGGAGACAGACCACTGGAGCCTGAAACACATTCCACTCTCTCAATCAGCATCAGAGGGTTTAGTGAGATGTTACTTACGGTATAATAATAAATGGAAGGTCAGCGATGAATTTGCTTCTCCATTGGATGCAAAGAACGTATATGCACCATTCTCAGTTTCCTTCAGTCGCAACAACGAGAGGGAACTCTCATAACTGTAAGATAATAAAAAGCTACAAAGTCACAGCACTCGATCTTTCCCCTCTGCCATCCACTTTTTCTCTCTCTCCTCTACTTTCCAGCTCCTCCTATTCAGATGTGAGAGGCCTCACAACATCTATCCCATTTCACATTTCAGCCGGATTCACGGGACAGTGATCAGGGGCAGGGACCCTGGCTGATTGAATCTTTCTCCAGCCTGGGGAATAATCAGACGAATTGTGGCAAGCCATTCTAGCTGGGATCAGATAACTCAGCATAGGTCAAGGAAAGAGCTGGGATACTCCTGTGCAATGAGCCACAGCAGCATGCCAGTTCATTAATCCTCTAAACAACAGGGACACAACACCATTTAACCTTTGGGTATTGAATATCCGTCTCAGTATATTTATATAACAACAGAAAAGGAGGCCATTTGACCCATCTTGCCTGAGACAGCTCTTTGAAGGGAGCCATTCAATTAGTCCAATTCCCTATGCTCTTTCCAAAAGCCCTACAACCATTCCTTTTCAATTATTTACCTCCAGTTCTCTTTTTGAAACTTACTATTGAAACTGCTTCCATTACCCTTCCAGGCAGTGCTTTCCACAACATAATAACTGGCAGCAAACTTTCTTTTACCAATTACCTTAAATTTGTATCCTCTAGTTATCAACGCCCTGCCCAACGCCACACTTCTGCCAATGGATACGCTGACTCCATAACTATTCTATCAATGCTCTCCTTGATTTCGAACGCTTCCATTAAATCTCTTCTTAACCTTCTCTGCTCTAAGGAGAACAATCCCAGCTTCTCCAGTCTCTCCACATAACTGAAACCCCTCATCGCTGGCACCATTCACGCAACTCTCCTCTGCGCTCTCTCCAAGGCCTTGTCACCCTTCCTTAAGCGTTGTTACCAGTATCAGACGCAATGGCCGGGATTTTACGGCCCCGTCATGGGCAGGACCTGCCGTGGGCAAGGCGGTGCCCCAGCCAGAAATCCGTAGACTTGCGGTGGGACCGGAAGACCATGGCGGTGGTGGGCAGGTGCAGAAAATCCCGCCGATCATTCCATCAGGTCACTACTTGGCTCAGGGTCAGTTTAACACAGAACATCTGTACCTAGATCAGTGTCAGATTGGCTCAGTTGATTGCACACTTCCCTCTCAGTACTCTGAGTGCAATACTGAGGGACAGTACTGAGGGAGTGCTGCACTGCCGGAGGGACAGTACTGAGGGAGTGCTGCACTGCCGGAGGGACAGTACTGAGGGAGTGCTGCATTGTCAGAGGAGCTGTACTGAGAAAGTTTTTTAAAATTCTTTCATGGGATGTGGGCTTCGCTGGCTAGGACAGCATTTATTGTCCATCCCTAACTGCCCTGGAGAAGGTGCTGGTGAGCTGCCTTCTTGAACCGCTGCAGTCGTGTGATGCAGGTAGACCTACAGTGCTGTTAAGGGAATCCAGGATTTTGACCCAGTGACAGGGAAGGAACAGTGATATAGTTTCAAGTCAGGATGGTTAGTCATTTGGAGGGGAACTTGCAGGTGATGGTGTTCCAAAGCCCCTGCTGCCCTTTTCCTTCTAAGTGGTTGAGGTTACAGGTTTGGAAGGTGTTATTGAAGGAGCCTTAGTGAATTGCTACAGTGCATCTTGTAGCTGGTAGACACTGCTGCCAAAATGCGTTGGTGGAGGTAGTGGACGTTGAAGGTGGTGGATGGGATGCCAATCAAGTGGGCTGCTTTGTCTTGGATGGTAGAGTGTATTCCAACACACTCCTGACTAGTGCCTTATAGATGGTGGACAGACTTTGGGAAGTCAGGAGGTGAGTTACTCTCTGCAGAATTCACAGCCTCTGACCTACTCTTGTAGCCACAGTGTTTATATAGCTAGTCCAGTTCAGTTTCTGGTCAATGGTAACTCCCAGGATGTTGATAGTGGGAGATTTAGCAATGGTAATGCCATTGAATATCAAGAGGAGATGGTTGGATTCTCTCTTGTTGGAGATGGTCATTGCCTGGCACTTGTGTGGCGTGAATGTTACTTGCCAATTATCAGCCTGTGATATGGTGCTGCACTGGCAGAGGGGCAGTACTGAGGGAGCACTGCACTGTCAGAGGAGCGGTACTGAGGGAGTGCTGCATTGTCAGATGGACAGTACGGAGGGAGTGCTGCACTGTCAGAGGAGTGGTACTGAGGGAGTGCTGCACTGTCAGGTCGACAGTACTGAGGAAGTGCTGCACTGTCAGAGGAGCGGTACTGAGGGAGTGCTGCATTGTCAGATGGACAGTACCGAGGGAGTGCTGCACTGTCAGAGGAGCGATACTGAGGGAGTGCTGCACTGTCAGATGGACAGTACTGAGGGAGTGCTGCACTGTCAGAGGAGCGGTACTAAGGGAGTGCTACACTATCAGAGTGACTGTACAGAGGGAGTGCTGCACTGTTGGTGGAGCTGTATGGAGGGAGCTTCACACTACACAATGGAGGTGCCACCTTTTGGATGAGATATTAAGCCGAGAACCCACCAATCCGCTCCACTGCTTCTTCTACATGTAAATGATCCTGAGGCTTTGTTCAAAGCTGAACATTGAGATGTCCTCTTTGAGATCTCTCTCTCTACTGAGACTGCATTATTCACTTAATTTACTGTTTGTGGGATCTGTGTACAAGATGTCTGCATCTTTGCCTACATAATCACTTTGAAGTGTTATAAACTTTGAAATCTGGTATATAAAGAATTGTCCTCTTTCTGAATTAGCAGTTTATTTGCAACAGGCAGGTGCTTGAGGCTATACTGAACTTGAAGGTTCCCTTACATGCAGTGAGCACATCCTCTAATACCCTGAATTCTTGGATATTACAACATATTACATTGTTGTGTTAACTATTGGTTCAAGCAAAGCAGCCTGTGTTGGTATTAATCCTCTAGTCCAGGAGTACAGTGTAGCTCTAATCTCATGAACCCACTCGTTGTGTTACTGCACTGATTCCAATTCTGAACTCACTCAAACTCCAGCGACGGGAAAGGATGAAATTGAATTCAATAAACCTGCCACCATTCAATAAAAGTGACCACAAAACAGTCAACTTGTTGACAAAACCCAACTAGTTTACTGTTGTCCTTTAAGGAGGGAAACCTACCATCTCGACCCAGTCTAAATATCTCTAATCTCATATGAGGTGGCTGTCACTGTTTTGGTATCTTCGCACCTGACCCTGGGAGAACATGATGGGGCAGTGGAAGAATTAACAGGCTGTCAGATCTTAACGTGAACTCCTTCCATGGCTGTGACCAACTGGAACCATGTGTCCCTTCATTGTTTGCTATTGCGCCTTTGATACGTTACCTATTGTATTCCCCAATGAATGTTGACTTGTGATCACTGACATTCTCCCTGGTCTTATACATCCATCGAGTCTGTTTCAGTTTAGGATAGGCCTCAATTTTCACTTGGAGTTGGAGGCTCTCCCCGATGTTTGCCTCCAGTTTGGTTCTCTGATCAGTAGAGATTTGCACGTAACCTCTCTCTGTTGACACACAACAAGGAATTGGGTGATTTCCTGGAATCAACAGCCCTGCACCCCAGTTTGTGAGCAAAAATTTAACCAGCGCATAAATTGTGTCGGGCACATAGCTGCAAATCTCCAGGGTTCTGTTCTCTCAGCCCACAAATGGATTAATAATCCAGGGAATGAGAATCCAAATCCCACCAGGGAAATTTGAAAATTTGGATTCACTTATTAAAAAAAAAACATCCAGATATAAAAATATGGCCTCAGCAAAAGTGATCACAAAGCTGTCAGGTTGTCATAACAACCCACAAATGTTTGTGTACAATATTCTTTATTGTCCACACTCTGACATTAAGACAGCAGGATCTTATCACCTAACGGAGTGACATAAATTTCATCCTAGGCAATGGTACAATAAAAAGGCAATGGATGAAGAGGCAACCAAAGGCAGCTGTTGGATTGGGGTGGTATGATCAATTGATAAAATGTTTTCCCACGGTCTGGTTTGTTCCATCTCTATTCCCAGTTAGCCCAATGGTGAAAAACCTATTAGGGATTGCAATCTCTCAACTCCAGAGGCTGCTCAACCTGACTCATATGGACGGATAAAGACATCAGCCCCAACCCCAACCCTGATCCCAACACTGACCCCCAACAGAGGGTTAGAGAGCCTTATCCTATTCTAACACTAACCCTGAAGCAAATCCTTAAACCTAAATCCTAAAATCTTAATTAGGAATCTGAGACTATAGTGTTATTTTTAGGATAGTATTCTAAGGCTTTGCCTCGAGCCCTAAACATTCCTGCCCAAGCCCTGACCCTAAACCTATCCATTTCCCCTGGATTGGAATACAGCTCAAACCCCCAACTCCTAATAATAACCCCCAATCCAAGTAGGTGCACATCTAACCAAAGGTTACGGGGTTACATCTAATTCAAAGGTTACAGGGAGGTGGGAGAATGGGGTTGAGAAACTTATCAGCCATGATTGAATGGCGGAGCAGACTCGATGGGCCGATTGGCCTAATTTCCAAAACATGCCTGGAACACAGTCCTTGAGCGAAACAAGACCATAACCCTCAGCTGGGATTAGAACAACCAGACAGTGACAAGAAAAAACTACAAGGAACAAACAGTGTGAGTTATATAGAAGTGGCTAGACCCACTCTGAGAAACTCCAGCTCTGGGTGAATGGAGCACTGCTCCCTGAAGCATCAGATCCCTTCTTAACCCTAAGCCTTCGCTGGCACTGATACAAGTCTGTTGTGAAAGTGGTTTCAAATGGCAGATTTGTATATTGGCGGGGGGGTGGGGCTTGGGGTGGGGTGGGGGGGATGGGGTTGGACACAAAAGAGACTCAAAGTTGAATTTCCAACAGGTAAAAAGTATTTGCACAATCATGGACTCATAGAATCTTGCTGAACAGAAGGAGACCATTTGGTCTATTGAGTTATTGCAAACTTTGAATGAGCTATTCAATTCATCCCATTGCCCTGCTCTTTCCCCATAGCCCTGCATATTTTTTCCTTTTCGAGTATTTATCTAATTCCCTTTTTAAAAATACTGTTGAATCTGACCCGTCTGCCCTTTCAGGTAGTGCAAACCAGATCCTAATATCTCACTGCAAGAAGTGTTTTGCCTCATGAACCCCTCTGGTTCTTTTGCCGATTATCACCTTTATTTGTGTCCTCTGGTTACCAACCCTCCTGCCGTTGGAAACAGTTTCTCCTCATGGGCTCTGTGAAAACCCTTCCCAATTTTGAGAATCCCTATCGAATCTCCACCTGACCATCTCTGCTCTAAGGAGAACGATCCCAGTCCCTCCGCGTAACTGAAGGCCCTCATCAATGTTATCGTTTCACGGAGAGTGGGCGTGGAGAAGTTTCAGATCTTTTCACATCCAGTTAAAGGTGACAGCGAGAGGGGTGGGACACAGTACGTGCAGACTGCGCGCAGTCCCGCCTCTGGCTGCATCTACACATCCCGCCCTCCAGAGTTTCCATGACTAGGACACGCGGTTATTACCAACAACGCGCAACAATGACACGGCTGATTGTTTCTCCCCGTCTTCCTCTGCAACGCAGGTGAAGTTTCCTGAATCAGTTCCTTCCACAGAGTTAATGTGAAGCGTCGCCCTCATTGTGAAAAATTTGCCGTATTTTCGGTCAATGGAGACATGGACAGGCTGGAGAGAGAAGAAAACAACAACATTGTAAATGGTTTTAAAACGTTGACTAAATTCATTAGGCAGGACAGGACGGGACAGAGAAACAGCATTCATCCTATTAACCCAGCTTCTCTCACCGCCCATGTACACTTTATCCTGAATTACTTAACCACCCAACCTAATTTCATTTTAAGGAAACAGCGTAGCCAATGAGAGTTTCGACTCCTGCCATTTCCTGGAGTGGGGAGGACTTGGAGCAATTTAAAGACAGGATTTGACCCCAGAAATAAAAACAGAAAATGCTGGAAAAACCTCAGCAGGTCTGACAGCGCCTGTGGAGAGAGGGAAACAGAGTTAACGTTTTGAGTCTGTGTGACCCTTCTTCAGAGCTTTCTTCGGGTAATACAGACTCGAAACGTTAACCCTGTTTCCCGGTCCACAGCTGCTGTCAGACCTGCTGAGTTTTTCCCAGCATTTTCTGCTTTTATTTCAGATTTCCAGCATCCGCAGTTTTTTGATTTGATCCCAGTATTCCGATTGGCAGAATCTGGGAAGAAATTGTCCCAAACAGAATCTTCCAGAAATGGCCAGAGGCTGAGTTTTACATTTTGGGTCGGAGCCCTAATGTCGATATCGCATGTGGGCTCCGACCTCTCCCTGTGTCAGGAACAATAGCCCGACAGCGATTTTGCCTCAATTGGCCAATTAGTGTCCAGAGGGCAATGTTGCTGTCCAATTGAGGATAGTGGGTGGGCTATTGAAGCTGAACGGCCAATAGGAAGCCCTCCAGCTTGGAAGGAGCAGCTGCCTGCCATTGCAGGTAAGGGGGAGAGAGGGCACCTCCCATCCTGAAGCACCCACTCAGCAACTTTTAAAAGCTTTGAACTAAAACAATGGCTGGACCACCATTGTTGATGGGGAAGCCGCTACACAGGGCTTCCTGGATGAGCACTTGGCACGTCATAACATTCATGGTTATGGGCCGAGTGCTGGTAAATGGGGTTAGGCAGGTAGGTCAGGTGTTTCTCACATGTCAGTGCAGACTTGATGGGCCGAAGGGCCTCTTCTGCACTGTGATTCTGTGGCCAGGTAAGCTGGAGTCGGGGGGTGGTCCATCAAAGCCCTGGAGTGCTGCCCACCCACAACGCCAACCTCCCGCCACCACCCCCCCAACCCCTGGGCTGCTTCTGGGAGCCATTTCCAGACAATCTCTGCGCTGCTGATACTATGGGGCTGGGGTGTGCCTGCAGGCTGACTGGGATATTTCAGTCAGCCTCTGATCAATTGGCTATTTAATTACCTTAACAAGCTCACCCGGATCTGGCCTTCTCGAAAATGGCTCAGGGCAGGATGGTGGCAGCAAACCAGCCCGCTGGCTGCCGGCACGAGATTACGTGCCCGCCAGTCTCTGTTGTTGCCACCATCGGCCCCTGATAACCCTACCTCAGGTATCAGGTGATCTCCCATCCTCTCTACTACACCTCCAGTTGACCAACCTAGCCCCCAGACTGTGCCACGGGACCTGTACTCTAATTAGACAGACTGAGCTGGCGGAAGCGGGGGGTGCGGGTGGGGTGTGGAGGGAATGAAAGTGTTGGCCCTTGTCGACGTCAAGCGGATACAGAAACCAGCCCAGCGATTGGATGCAGTCAACTAGAAAACAAGATTCGAATGAAATAAAATAGAACCGCTAAAAAAAAGAACAAGTAAAGGACACCGTTGACTTACAGAGCCTCGTGGATGAAACCATTTCACAGATAGAGCTAAAGTAGCAACAGTTCCAGTGCAGGAGATCGAGAAGGGCTCGCCTAGCAGTCGCACGTGCTCCCTGGTGTCAAGTTGAAGCTGCAACCCTGAAAATGAACAAAGCTCCATTTAAAGATTGTCCACAGATTTCCCCCATCAGTACTGCCACAACAAAGGATTCTTTCTCTGGTAGTCCCTCAAAATGAGGATGGCACTGAAATACAACTCCTGGCAAGGACCACATCATAGGGACTTTAACATTGAGAGGCTGCTGCACTGCAGCTACCGCAAGGTTCTGGCTGACCCACAGACTCTCCCTGCCACAGTCATATTGGAAGGGTTTCCAGGTTGATAATCAACCTCAACAAAAACAGAATTACCTGGAAAAACTCAGCAGGTCTGGCAGCATCGGCGGAGAAGAAAAGAGTTGACGTTTCGAGTTCTCATGACCCTTCAACAGAACTGAGTAATATTAGGAGAGGGGTGAAATATAAGCTGGTTTAAGGTGGAGGGTGGGGGGACAGAAGTTGCAGGGGGTGGGGTTGTGGTTGTAGGGACAAGCAAGCAGTGAAAGGAGCAGATAATCAAAAGATGTCACAGACAAAGGAACAAAGAGGTGTTGAAGGTGGTGATATTATCTAAACGAATGTGCTAATTAAGAATGGATGGCAGGACACTCAAGGTACAGCTCTAATGGGGGTGGGGTGGAAAGACTAACAGGGCATTAAAGGTATAGATTTAAAAATAATGGAAATAGGTGGGAAAAGAAAAATCTATATAAATTATTGGAAAAAACAAAAGGGAGGGGGAAGAAACGGAAAGGGGGTGGTGATGGAGGAGGGAGTTCAAGATCTAAAGTTGTTGAATTCAATATTCAGTCCGGAAGGCTGTAAAGTGCCTAGTCGGAAGATGAGGTGCTGTTCCTCCAGTTTGCGTTGGGCTTCACTGGAACAATGCAGCAAGCCAAGGACAGACATGTGGGCAAGAGAGCAGAGTGGAGTGTTAAAATGGCAAGCGACAGGGAGGTTTGGGTCTTTCTTGCGGACAGACCGCAGGTGTTCTGCAAAGCGGTCGCCCAGTTTACGTTTGGTCTCTCCAATGTAGAGGAGACCGCATTGGGAGCAACAAATGCAGTAGACAATCAACCTGTTTGGCCTCATTATGAACACAGTTTCCATGGCCCTCAAGCCCCTGGCTGGGACTTGAACCCAGCAATGCTTTCAGGCTCAGATGCTCAGAGGCTACCTACTGTGCCCTAAGGCCTCCGACAGCAAAGAATAATTAATCCAGTGATAGTAATGAAGCTGATCACATGAAGATTGCACTTACATAGGAAAAGGGAAGTCATGGGCAGACGGAGAAGACGTACTAAAAACAGTTGCATTACTGAAAGCTGGTAAGCCACCTGGCCCAGGTGGAATGCATCCGAGGATGCTAAAAGTAGTAGATGTAGAAATGGCAGAGGCATTGGTCGCAATTTTTCAATCCTTATTGGAGTAGTATCGGAAGGCTGGAGGGTTACTAATCTTATGCCATTATTCAAGAAAAGGGAGAAGGATAAATCAGAGAACTACAAGCCAGACAGTCTAACATTGATAGCAGGGGCATTATTGGAAATCACTGTCAGGGAAGAATAAAGTTTTGGGAGTTCATGAGTTAATCAATGGGAAAGAGCCTGGACTTGTTCAAGGAGAATCGTGCCGAAACTAACTTGATTGAATTCTTTGATGAGGGAACAGAGAAGGTTGATCAAGGTAGTGTAGTAGATGTATGTATGGACTTCGAAAGGCATTTAGCTGTATCACACAGGAGATTTGTTAAGAAGATGGAATTAAGCGGCAAGTGGTAGTAAGGATATAGAATTGACTCAGTGGCAGGAAACAGAAGGTGGTAGTGGATGGGTGTTTTTCAAACTGGAGGATTTTTTTTTTCTTTATTCTTTCATAGGATGTGGACATTGCTGGAAAGGACATCATCTATTGCCCATCTCTAATTGCCCTTGAACCGAATGGCTTACTAGGCCATTTCGGGGCAGTTAAAAGTCAACCACATTGCTGTGGGTCTGGAGTCACATGTAGGCTACACCTGGTAAGGATGGCAGATAAAGAGGGTCAGTGCAAGGTGGGAGTGCCTCCTTTCTGGGTCCCCAGTGCCAATCAGAGGCACCTCCCAATGGTTTTCCCTCCCTATGTCCACCATTCCCCCCTGCCCTGTCCAATATGCAATCCAAGCCCTCAGCCCATGGCCAGGGTCTGCCAGAGATCCCTGGAGGACTGATTGCATCTCTGAGCACCTCCTCCCGTGCCTCCTGCAGTACTGACAGTGGTCACAGCTCCTGGTGGCACTGCCAGTACTGCAGTGCTGCCGGTCTCTAAATGGCCGGCAGCTCGTTCAGGCGGGACCACCTCCTGGAGATTGGTGGAAGTCTCGCCTCATGCTAATTAAAGGCCTATTGGCTGAAAAATCACTGCAGTGCGAGTCAGCCAACCACAGGTGGGCTCACCCTTTGACATTTACACTGGGGTAGGGGGAGCCCACCCTCAGTCTTTAATTCAACCCTAATGATCATTGATTCAAAATCATTGACAGAAGATTATAAGGATGACAAAGATAAATATTTTCCTCTCGGGGAGGTGTTGGGATCTGGAACACCCTATCTGGAAAGGTGGTGAACGCTGTTTCTATAAATAACTTTCGAAGGGAGTTGGACAGGTATTTGAGGAGGAGGAGGAACTTACATTAATTAAGAAAGCAGGGACGTGGGACTAAACACGATTGTTCTTTCAAAGAGCCAGCACAGTTGGGATGGGCTGAATGGCTTCCTTCTGTGTTGCAAGCTTATCTGATTCTCTGTCCCTGAGGTTTGAATGAGTTTATTACTGTTTGTTTCAAGTGTGCGAGCTGGAAGCAAACAAACAATGATTTGCTTGGGAAGACTCAAGTTTCTCTGGTTGGTGGGTCAATCTGTAACTTTGTGAAATAAATCGTAAGGGCATGGTTTTATGAAAGTGCTTTCAGAATGTGTAAAATGCCACGACTTGCGCAAGGAAGCTGTTTTGCAAGATCATAAACATTGGAATCACAAGAAGAACAGTTCAATTTGGTGAAAAATATGGAGAATACATAATCGCACCATTATGTGTAGTACTGTTGTTCATGATTCATGTGTTGTAGAATGTAACTTTTAGCTTCAGGAATATATCTTTTATGTTGGAGATTAAAGTGCTAACTGTAAGATTATTGGAAAACCTAGATTGAGAAACTGGTAATAATCCTGATGTGAATTCAATTCAAACAATCTGGGAATAAGTTACAGTTAAAAGCTACCCCATGTTTATCTAACCAAGTCAGAGGGAGAGGTGTAAACACTTGAACAATGAATGACCCATTTCTGGGTGTCTATTGTTTTCTCAATAAAATAAATCAAAATCTAGCATTTCTGAGAAAGAGAGTCGTAAAACTCCAGTAGAGACAGAAAGTATTGACATGGGTTGCAGAGTCAAAGAGTAGCATTGAAGGTAAAATAATTTGTTTGCATTTCTGGTTGAATCATCCCAAAACATGTCACGCTGCCATGGAGATGGTGATTCAGGGTGGAGTCTTGGGTAGAAAGTTCTTTTGTTTAATTTACCTGTGTGTTTGCTGACAGAGGCAGACAGTTCAGTTTGGGAACAGATGGAGGCAGTTGTAGCTGTGCTTTAGTAAAGACTGAATCTCATCGGAATAAGAGAGCAAACAGGAGGTGATAGTTAGGCCTGCATTTCAAGCAGAAAAAAATGTTAACTTCATCCTTCACCACTTGGAATGTGGGTGAGGCTCAATCTCAGTTTGTGTTTCGTGAGGGAAAGCAGCTGGATTTGCTGTAGCGTGCAAGTAGTGGAAGGAATCTACAGTGGTCCTCATAGAGCCTTGTGGCAGAAAGCAGTCAGCAGAGTTAGCTTGGGAAGCTGTGGGAAGGCAATTGGATCTGCTATCAGCCCAAACAAGGAGCTGAGGAGTTATAAGTTTGGTAAAGGAAAAAGTGGAGGGTCGTGCAACCAAAGAGCAAATGGAAGAGCAAAGAAACAAATGAAAGCTTACCTTGGAGGAATAGCTGGAATACTAAGGAGAATTAAAATAAATTCTGGAGGGCTGCGGGTTGGTCCCAAGAAAAGTGAACGAACCTTAAAGATTTCTTAAGATAAGGGAACTCTTGGGTAGAAGTTAAAAATAGAATTGAGTTTATAGCATAAAGCTTTATAAACTATAGTGTTAGGTTATTGGTGCTTAATTTGTTTAATTCTCTTTGACATATAATAAGCTCTGAAGCTCTGAAGAAGAGTCATATGGACTCGAAACATTAACTTTGTTTCTCTCTCCACAGATGCTGCCAGACCTGCTGAGTTTTTCCAGCATTTTCTGTTTGTGTGTGATATGCATCAATGTTTGTTTTTGGTTAAATATATGAAATATTGTGGCATAGTTCTGTCAGTTAATTACTGGGTGTTTGGATTTCTTCTTTGAATGTTAATGGTCCCTAACAAGATTGTAACAAAACTGGGGGCTCTTGATGGGATTTCAGATCCACAGACTGAGACGGGTGTGATTGGATATTGGTTGTTTAAGCTAACAGGATCACAATAGGTACACAGACCCAGGCTCCATCCTGGTGTGTGGTTAACTAATCATTTTTTTTGAATATATTCTTCATTCAGAACTGTTTGTGGCTTTATGTTGCTGAGGGATAAATATTTTCCAGGACACCCAGGAGAACTCCCCGGTTCTCCTTTGAAACACTCACCATGGGATCATTTGCAGCCACCTGAGAGATCAGATGAGGCCTTAGTTTAATGACTCATTAGAAAGATGGCACCTCTGACAGTGCAGTGCTCCCTCATTTCTGACCCTCTGACAGTGCAGTACTCCCTCAGTACTGCCATACTCCCTCAGTACTGCTACTCTGACAATATAGCGCTCCCTCAGTACTGACCCACTGACATTACAGCTCTCCTTCTGTACTGTCTCTCTGACTGCATCACTCCCTCAGTACTGACCCTCTAATGGTACAGTGCTCCCTCAGTATTGCCCCTCTGACAGTGCAGCACTCTCTCAGTACTGCACCTCTGACAGCGCAGCACTCCCTCAATATTGCCACTCCAACAATATAGCGTTCCTGCAGTATTGACCCTCTGAAAGTGCAGCACTCCCTCAGTACTGCATTCTGACAATATAGATTTCCCGCAGTACTGACCCTCTGACAGTGCAGCACTCCTTCAGTACTGGTCCACTGACGGTACAGCGCTCCCTCAGTACTGCTATCTGACAGTGCAGCACTCCCTCAGTACTGCCACTCTGACAATATAGCACTCCCTCAGTTCTGACCCTCTGACAGCTCAGCACTCCCTCAGTACTGGTCCATTGACAGTACAGTGCCCCCTCAACACTGTCTCTCTGACAATGCAGCACACCCTCCATACTGCTGGTCTGACAATGCAACACCCTCTGATCCGACAGTGCAGCATTCCCCAGCACTGACCCACTGACAGTACAATGCTCTCTCAATACAGCCTCTCTGACAGAGTGGCACTCCCTCACTCCCTCATAACTCAACCTCTGATGGTGCAGCACTCCCTCAGTACTGACCCTCTGACATTGCAGCACTCCCTCAGAACTCAACCTCTGATGGTGCAGCACTCCCTCAGTACTGACCCTCTGGCACTGCTGTGCTCCCTCAGAACTGACCCTCTGATTGTGCAGCCTTCCTTAGAACTGACTCACTGACAGTACAACGGTCCCTCAGTACAGCTTCTCTGACAGTGTGGCACTCCCTCAGAACTGACACTGATAGTGTACCACTCTCTTAGGATTGAACCTCTGATGATGCAGTGCTCCCTCAGTACTGACTCTCTGGTGGTGCACCACACCCTCAGTATTGACCATCTGACAGTGCAGCACTTCACCAGTACTGACTCTCTGGTGATGCAGCACGCCCTCAATACTGACCCTCTGACAGTGCAGCACTTCCTCAGTACTGACCCTCTGACAGTGCAGTACTCCCTCAGTACTGATCCTCTGAGAGTGCAGCACTCTCTCAGTATTGGCCCATGTAACCATGCAGTTGAACCCTCTGACTCATAGATGAGTTTGCCACCCATTGAGCCACAGCTGACTGCATGAGATTGTTCCACTCTGAGGGGCATCACGATTGAGTCTGTTCTTGTTGTGTGCAATATGCAGCATGGGATAGCGACCAGGAGCTGCAAACCTCTCTGGTTTCTCCTTGCTAACTGCAGCATCACCATTCCCAGTACAACTGTCCCTCTGCCAATTTCCAGTATTCCTGTTTGGACTTAAAAGAATGCTTTTCATCTCAATAATTTGACAAGTAAAATGAGTTAATGGACCGTGAGAGCTTTGTTTCGGTGCATTTTCTCAACGGATTATTACAGCTCAGTGTCAGCAGTGTCACTCTAAACGTTTGTTATATTGGTGACATTTCCCCCTCAGGCTCTGGGAACTATCAAAATAAACACAGTGTGTGTGAGACGCTTCCCGTGACAGGAGCAGCTCCATGTTCCAGGAACAGGAAGAGGCCATTCAACCTTTCAAGCCTTTCATAGGAACATTAGGAACAGGAAGAGGCCATTCAGCCCTTTGGACCCATCATTAGAAACATTACGAACAGGAGGTTATAGTACTGAGGCCAACTGTGTTATTACTATTCATAGTAACTGAATCCAGTGAACATAGATCAGGGCGGTACCCTCGCCAATGATCCAAGCAGATGCTCCAAAGCAGGATTAACTGGAGCAATAGAAAATGAACTCATTTGATTTCGGCACTGACCAGCTCTCTCACTGTCATACACACACTCACACGCACACACACACACACCCAATGCCATTCTGTATCAAATTAACCCTGAGAAGGAACCGTGTCCCAAGTGAACTGGAGATGTATGAAAGTGCGCCAAGAGTTGCAATCCAAAAGAAAAGCCAGGAAGAAGCTGATGCTGCGACAAATGTGAACCAGAAAGGCACATCCGAAAAATATCGCAATTTCAATTCTCATTTCTCAATCCCACTTCTGCTTCTGCACTGCGACTTGGGAGTTACGTAACTGTTCCTGGGCCCGCAGGCTGGGCCGTGCATCATTACCACATCTGCACCAGTCTGCCCACGACTGGGGCCCTGAAGGATTTAAAGACAAGAGGCCGCGTCTGGGGAGCACAACTTTTAGGGTTTTGTTTCTGCAACTTAAGCAGAATCTGACAAGGACCTGGAAGTGGTTTGGTTTGGGGCAAAGAAGGAACTGAGGGAGGAGGCGAAGGTGGCCCAGAATCGAGAGGCCACTGCCCTGATCCAGAACCAAGATAACCTAGGAAGATGGTACGGGTACATTAGGGGGATTTAACTGAGAGGAGATGGAGTCTTTGGGTGATTCCTACAATGGCGTCGCATTCCCTGATGTGACTAGTTATGAGCCCAGATAAACATGTGACCTGGCGTACTTAGCTCAGATCATACCTGATTCTTTTACTATAAATTATTTTGTCCCTTCTCTCCTGTTTTTTCATTTACCAAGTCCCCCGATCATTAACAGGATCTGCCTTTCATCTCATCCATACCCGGTCAAGGATCAGAATAATCGCTGACATTGATGTCAAACACAAAAAAAACTTGAGGGATAATTAAATCCAGGATGTCATTAAAGAATGAACATGTAAATGGCAAATGATTTGGAATATAAATAAGTCTGAGGGTAGGAATACAGAGACCACATAATGTTTGGAAAGTAAGTGTCAAAATGGGGCAGTGGAGCCAAGGGATCTGAGGATACAGATATACAAATCATGAAAAGGAGCAATGCAGGTTAACAAGGTAGGAAAAAAAGCATTGAGGTTCATTTCTGGAGGGATAGATTTGAAACACTGAAATGTTATTTTAAACTGGTATGGTTAGTTCACATTTGGAGTACCTTGAACAGTTCTGGTCTGTACATTACAAGAAGTAAATAAAGGTACTAAGGCAAGTGTAAAACAGATTTACAAATGATATCAGAACTGAGAGGATATAACTGCCAAGAAAGATTGGACAGGGTGGAGCTCTTTACTTTAAAAAAGAGAAAGCTGAGGGGTGATTTAATAGAGGTTGCGTTAGTGGGATAAGATGAGGTAAAGTGGAAGGACACACATGTGTAGCATAAGTACTGGGCTGAATAGTCTGCTCCTGTGCTGCAGATACTTAGCAACTTTATCTAAACAAATCATCTATATCTCATCTATAATAACAGAAAACATTCATGCACACACACAGGTACACACTGTGTACCAATAGCATAATCAAGTATATAAGAAGGGTTTGTACTTTCTGTTTTGATATTGTAAATAACTTGTGATCCGACCACTACCATTCAGCATTGATCATTGAGTGTTAGACTGTTAGACTGAGTGTTAGACTGACATCAATAAAAGTGACCAGGGTCTTCATTCTGCCGTTCTTCTGTCATGTATGAATTTCAGTGCCAGTGCGATGCCAGGTACATAAGCCATGCGTCCCAATGATTGGCTGATCGAATCATACAGCATGTTACTTCAGTTATTCGTAATAGGCAGAGCACAGACCGTTTTCAACCAGCTCACACTTGTAAAACCCAAAATAAAATATCTACTGTTAGATGTGATTCTGTGATTGTGCAGCACTTGCTGAGTGTGCTAATAGCTACACTAACAACCAATTTAAGATAGTTAGTAGCGTTTGTAATGTGGCTCATTTATGCTTGCTAGAAGTGACATACATTCATATGCAGAGACCCGTTCTCTGCAAATAAAAGGAATATGTTCAAGTCTTGTGCCTTCTTTGAATTACCCAGGAACTTGAGGAGCCTATGGTTACCCATTGCTCTCTCTGTGTCAATACCTCAGCCTTCAGAGTTGACTTGCCAACCAATCAGCACCCTTTTCTTCTGTAGTATAAATTGTTGTGATCATTTGAAATTTGGCATTCTTGCATTTGTCCTGATGAGCGCAAGATGAAAAACTTCAGCAACATGTCTCTCTTTTCAGCAATATTCAAGTTCTGTACTGCCATATGTAACTCTTAATGGAGCACTTTCCACACAGCTGGGTGAAACTCTAAAGAAGCTTACTCGATTAACAACCTTGCCGCTGGATTAAATATCCATTCACTTCACCATTGGTGCACAGTGACAGCAGTACCATCTACAACTGCACCAACTTGTTAATGCTCATTTGAAAACACTCCCCAAATATGTGACTTCCACTGCCTAGAAGAGCAGCAGCAGGTAAGTGGGAGTTGCAAGTTCTTCTCCAAGTCAAGCACCATCCTGACTTGGAACTATATTGCCATTCCTTCACTGTCACTGGGTCAACATCCTGGAACTCCCTACCTAGCAGCATCGTGAAAGTATATTCATCGCATGGACTGCAGTGGCTCACCACTACCTTCTCAAGGGGTAACTAGGGGTGGGCAATAAATGCTGGCTTTGCCAACCATGTCCACATTCTGAGAATGAATGAACACCTCATGCTTTAAATGGAATATCCTACTCCTGAAATGGTGAGCTCCCATTTACTGGTGAATTCAACTCTGAGAACTCACTGGGAATATTTAATAATTGGACCAGAGTAGATGCAACAGGGTTGGCAGTACATGACCCGGGGAGGAACCTCCTTCATACTCAATACAGTAAAACAGCCCCATCAGCGGGAGATAAAATTGATATGCTCAGATTAAACGGAAATAGCATATTTAATCTTCAGCGGACGCTGGTTATTTGTAAATCTAGAAGTATTGGCTTCCCCTGTAATGCTAATTCCTGTTCTGATTTCCTATTTCCATATTGAGTTGATGAGAAAATCTCTGCGATGTCAGTTTTCCAGCGAATATTTTCTGAGGAGTTGAGTTCAACAGTGCTTGGAATGGACTTCTAAAGAACCCACGATTGCTCTTGTTGTTGCGCCAGTTTATTCAGTTAATATTGTGCTGGTAAATGGGTGGTGCATGTTTCTGCCTCTGTGTAATTAAATTTTTACCAATAACCTCTACTCCTTGTGTTAGCCTTTAACATAGCAGTCTGACAGTGTGGCATTCATCACCTATGAGAATGGATAGGAGAGGGGTATAGGCAGCCCATTTACTCCACAGTAATATTGCAAAACAGCAAAATTCTGTGCCCTATATGTTAGTATTTAATCCACATTAAAAAAAAATTGCAAGTTTCAATTCATTTGAGACATGGGCTTATTTATGGAAGCTGCCTTATTGCTGTCAATGAGTCAATGATATTTGGAGCAAAACATTACATTTTTTTTTTTATTGTTTCATGGGATGTGAACATCGCTGGCTTGGCCAGTATTTATTGCCCATCCCTAACTGCTCTTGAAAAGGCAGTGGTGAGCCACTTTCTTGAACCGCTGCAGTCCATGTGGTGTAGGTACGCCGACAGTCTTGTTAGGAGGGGAGTTCAGGATTTTGACCCAGCAACAGTGAAGGAATGAAGATATAGTTCCAAGTCAGGATGGTGTTGCTGGGAGAGGAACTTGCAAGTGGTGGTGCTCCCATGCGTCCGCTGCCTTTGTCCTTCTAGGTGGTAGAGGTCATGGGTTTGGAGGGTGCTGCCAAAAGAGGCTTTGGTTAGTTGCTGCAGTGCATCTTGTAGATGGTACACACTGCTGCCATTGTGCACTGGTGGTGGGAATGGAAGGGCATCCAAAGTTAGAGCTGTCTGGATGACTAAAATTATTGAGATTAGATTAAAACAGCAAAAGGAGACATGACAAATATCAGGCTCATAATTCAGCAGGGAACCAAGCAGAATGCAGGAAGTACAGAGAAGAACTGACAAAGGAAATAAGAGGGTCAAAGAGAAAGCATGAAAATGGTTAACAAGTAACATAAGAAGGAACCAAGAATCTTTTATGAACAGATAAATAAAGAAAGGGTAGTCAAAGACAGGGTGGGATTGATCATGGACAAAAAGGAGAACTTCTTGTACAGGCTGAGGGCATGGGTGAGCAGCTAAATAAGTACTTTGCATCTGTCTTCACTTGTGAAGAGGAGAGGCAGAAGTGATATTGGGTAGGAGAAAACATTGGCCATTCTCAAAGTAGATAGGTTATCTGGGCCGGATGGGCTGCATCCAGGTTACTGGGGGAAGTGAGGGTGGAAATTGTGGAGGCTCTGGTCACAATATTCTTATTCCTTCCTAAATAATGTGCAGGGATAGAGGGACCTCGTGTGCATATGCATCGATCTTTGAAGGTGGCAGGACATATTGAGAGAGTAGCAAAGCATATGGAATCTTGGGTTTCATATCAAGATTTTGGGAACAAATGCAGGGAAGTTATGCTAAACTTTTATAAATCTCTGGTTAGGCCATAACTGGGGTACTGTGTCCAGTTCTGGTCACCACACTTGAGGAAGGGTCCTTGAGAGGGTGCAGAGAAAATTTACCAGAATGGTTCCAAGCATGGGGGATTTTAGCTTAAAGGTGAGTTTGGAGAAGCTGGGGTTGTTCCCCTTGGAGCAAAGGAGTTTGAGGCCAGATCTGATAGTGTTCAAGATAATGACAGGTTTAGATAAGGTAGACAAAGAAAGTTTGTTCTCATGAGTTGATAATACAAGGACAAGGCTACTCAGATTTAAGGTTTTGGGGCAGAAATACATGAGGCTTGTGAGAAAGTACTTGTTCACCCAATGAGTGGTGTAATTCGCTGCCTATGAGGATGATGGAAGCGGACACAGTCAAGGATTTCACAAGGAAAGTGGACAGGTATCTGAGGGAAATAAACTTGCTGGGCTATGGGCTTAGATGGGGATAGTGGGACTGACTGGATTGCTCTACAGAGAGTGGGCATGGAGGCAGTGGGCTGAATGGCCTCCTCTGTGCCTTAAAGATTCTATGACTCCTTGTTCTTTATATTATGTATTATTTCACGGGGTGTGGGCCTTGCTGGCTAGACTAGTATTTATTGCCCATCCCTAATTGCCCTTGAGAAGGTGGTAGAGAGCTGCCTTCATGAACTGCAAGTCCATGTAGCGTAGGTACACCCACAGTATTGTTAGGAAGGGAGTGTCAACATTTTGACTCAGAGATAGTGAAGGTTTGGCGATATATTTCCAAGTCAGGATGGTGAGTGTCCTGGAGGGGAACTTGCAGATGGTGATGGTCTCATGCATCTGCTGCCCTTGTCCTTCTAGGTGGTAGAGGTCACGGGTTTGGAAGGTGCTGCCGAAAGAGCCCTGGTGAGTTCCTGCAGTGCATCTTGTAGATAATATTTCACTGCTGCTACAGTTTGTCGGTGGTGGAGGGAGTGGATGTTTAAGGTTGTGGATGGGGTGCCAATCAAGTGGGCTGCTTTGTCCTGGATGCTGTCGAGCTTCTTGAATTTTAAGCTGCATTCATCCAGGCAAGTGGAAATTATGACATCATACTCATGACTTGTGCCTTGTAGACGGTGGTCAGGCTTCGGGGATTCAGAAGGTGAGTTACTCATCGCAGAATTCCCAGCCTTTGACCTATTCTTCTAGCCACAGTTTTTATATGGCTGGTTCAGTTCAGTTTCTGGTCAATATGGGGATGGTGTGAGGGGATTGGAGGTTTGCAAATTTTACATCCCATTCAAAAAAGGGGGGGAAGGATAAACCTGACAGCCGCAAGCCAGCCAACCTACCACTGATGGCAGGAAAGCTTTTAGATACAATAACCTGAGACAAAACTAATTGGCATTTGGAAGAACATTTGTTAACAAATAACAGCCAAACATGGATTTGTTACATAGTGTCGGACAAATTTGAACATAAGATCATAAGAAATAGGAGCAGCAGTAGACCACCTGGCCCATCGAGCCTGTTCCACCATTAAATAAGATCATGGTCGATCTTGGGCTTCAACTCCACTTTCCTGCCCACTCCCCACTGCCCTTGATTCCCTGAGAGACCCAAAAATCTGTCTATCCCAGCTTCAAATGTATTCAAGGATGGAGCATCTATAACCCTCTGGGGTGGAGAATTCCAAAGATCCACAGCCCTTTGAGTGAAGTAATTTCTCCTCATCTCAGTCGTAAATGATCGGCCCCTTATCCTGAGACTGTGCCCCTGTGTTTTAGATTCTCCTGATCTGAGGAAAATAATCTCTCAGTGTCTGCCCTATTAAGACCCTTCAGAAGTTTATAGGCTTCAATGAGATCACCTCTCATTCTTCTAAACTCCAAAGAATATAAGACCAATTTACTTAGCCTCTCATTGTAGGCAACCCCCTCATCCCAGGGACTAATTTAGTGATCCTTCACTGTACCGCCTCCAATGCAATTATATAACTTTCCTTAAATGTGGAGACCAACACTACACACAGTAGTCCAGGTGTGGCTCACCAAAGCCCTGTACAGCTGTAGCAAGACTTCTTTATTCTTGTACTCCAACCCCCTTACAATAAATGCCAACATGCCATTTACCTTCCTAATTGTCTGTTGCACCCACATGCTAACTTTCTGTGTTTCCAGTACCAGCACACCTAAGTCTCCTTGAACATCAACACTTACAAGTTTCTCGCCTTTAAAAAAACATTCTTTTTTATTCTTACGACCAAAGTGTAATTGATTTGAGTTTTTTGATGACGTCATGGAGAAGTTTGGTGAGTGGTGTGATTGATGTGCGTATGAGCTTTCGAAACGCATTTGTCAAAGCATCACATGTTGGCAAAATGAAAGTTCATGGGATTGAAGAGGCAGTGGTGACATGGAAATGAAATTGGCTAAGGGACAGAAAATAGAGGGTAGTGGTGACTGGTTGTTTTTCAGACTGGAGGAAGCTACACAGTGGTGTTCCCCAGGTATTAGGATCATTGCTCTTTTTAATATATGTTAATGACCTTGGATTAGGTACGCTACAGGACATAATTTCAAAGTTTGTAGATGAGGCAAAACTGAGAAACATGGTAAACAGTGAGGAAGATAGTATCAGACTTCAGGAGGACGTAGACAGGCTAGTGAAATGGGCAGATACATAGCAGATGAACTTTGATGCAGAGGAGTTTAAAGTGATGGATCTTGGAAGGAACAATGAGGAGAGAAAATGGCCCAGGTCTTCCGGTCTCTGGATGGTTGTACCCCAGACATATGCCGGAAGATGCACTGGGGACCCCTTGGAAATCCCAATGCAAGGACTCTGCAGGAATTTCCCGGGAAGCTTCAACTTCCAATGAGTGACTCCCCTGCATCTGGAACCCTCCGGGAAAGTCTCCAACTCCGAGTTAGAGTTGGGGGCTTTGGAGGGTTCTGACTCAGTTACCTGGATAGTTATCCAGGAAATGCTGGACATGAAAAAAACAAATCTAACTCCTGGGTAATGATGCAACTGACACTAGTATCAACAGCGCCACTGGGAGAGGTGGTCATTGTCGGTGCTGCAGGAGGCCAGGGTCTTATTAGAGCCAAACTGGCAGGCTATGGCCTGGCAAGCAAGAGGGGTGGGGGGGAAAGCTGGGTGGGGGGGGGGGAGGGAACCTGGGCTGGGGGGATGTTAAACTTTGGGGAGGGTCCTCCATTGGGTTCAGGGGGCCTGTTAAGAAGGGAGCCTCCTCCTGCCTGTCACCAGCATGCACAGGGGAACCTGCCAGACTAGGTGCTTGTGTGGGTCTCTCCTGCCGCCAGTTAAATCCCAGCAGGGTAAGGCCCTTAACTGGGAATTAATTGTCCACTTAATGACATCAATTGGCCCATTGGCGGGCAGGTCGCCTGACATTCTCCCACCACTGGTATAATTGCGATGGGGGCAGGGGAGGGTGGGTAGGTGGCAGGCAAGCTACCCATTGGAATTAACGTGCTACCCTCCTTCAAACCTGCTAGTGAGGGAGCTTCAAGTCAACCCCCTGTATGTAAATAGTTCCCTGCTATAATGTAGTTGCAGGCTTCGACCAGTAGTTGGCACTCTGGTGTGACTTTCTCAAGTTTCTCTCCCATCTCTGTCAGCAACTTATTTAGAAAATATCTGCCTATTCATTAATATCATTTACTTGCACAATGGAAGCCTTATGTCTCAGTCGGTGGCTCCCCCTGCTTCTGACCCAGAAGTTCCAGGTTCAAGTCCCACTCCAGGACTGGTTGTGCCATGGAAGGAGTGTTCAGGACATAGTTCGACAGGTTGATGATCAGCCTGCTAATCCTTCCTACAGTTTCCCACTATTCCCCAAAGGGAAAGTATTGTGTGTAACGATCCAAAATAAACTTTCACAATCTAATATGATGCACCAGGCAACCAAAACCATACTTCCTTCATATAGCGATCATTAAAACATGACAGTAAAATAGGATCAATACAGGATTTGCATTTATTAATTTTAATCAAGCATTTACTGTGCTGTAAAAAAAGTCTTTCAACTTGCTTTGATTGTGAAACATAATTTGATTAGAAAGCAAAAGCTACAACTGGGTAAATACAAGCAACAACCTATAATTCTCACTTCTGTTTTTATTAAACTCGGGGACTACTGGAAATATCTACAAAATATGTCAATAGTTAGAAAATGAGATTGTTACTCCAACCAAGCAGTGTGGAGAAAGTTGGCGCTGAAGGATATATAAGGCTCTAATCTCACTTGGAGCGCAATCAGATCAAGCAAATGTTCAACAACCAATCCCTCAGACTAAACACTTTCTGGCTTGTCTTTTTCCTTTTAACATGGCCATCATTAGGGATTACTGACCCAGCAAATTCAAGGCTATAATTCAGGACACGCCAGTATTCTTTCTCCCAGTGACACAGGGAAAGAAGGTTTGCTGTCACTGAGAGAAACAATGAGATGTTTGGAATTTTAATGAGCTCAGCCAAGAATGAATCAGCGTGACTTTCCATGTGGTCACTCCCTTCTCTCCATCAGAAACAACTGAAACTGATGAAAAATGGCATAAAGAAGGTGCATGTGTCAGGGTCACCACATCACGGAAAGGGGAAATTGAATAGATACAGAATGATTGAAGGATTGGATGAGGAGTAATTATTAGGGAGTGCTACGCTTTTGGAGGGGTCGTTGTACTGTGAGAGGGTAAGTACTGAGGGAGCAACGCACTGTTGAAGGGGCAGTACTGAAGGAGCGCTGCACTCTTGGAGGGTCAGCATTGAGGGAGCACTGCACTGTCAGAGGGTCAATACTGAGGGAAGAAGCACTGCACTGTAAAAGGGTAAGTGCTGAGGGAGCACTGCACTGTCGGAGGGTCAATACTGAGGGAGGGAGCACTGCATTGTCGAAGGGGATGTAAAGAGGGAGCACTGCACTGTGTGAGGGGCAGTAGCGAGGGAGTAATGCACTATTGGAGGTACCGTCCTTCAGTTCAGATGTTAAATCTGTACAATAAAAAAGCCACTATCAGTTCAGTTCCGAAGAAGAGTCACATTGAACTCAAAGCGTTAACTCTGTTTCTATCTCCACAGATGTTGCCAGACCTGCTGAGTTTTTCCAGCATTTTCTGCTTTTATTTCAGATCTCTAACATCGGCAGGATTTTGCTTTTATTCTCAGATACTGAAGCAGTCTGTGTCCATACGCAGCAAGACCTGGACAACATTCAGGCTTGGGCTGATAAGTGACAAGTAACATTCACACCACACAAGTGCCAGGAAATGATTATCTACAACAAGAGAGAATCTAACCATCTCATCTTGACATTCAATAGCATTAACATCACTGAATCCCCCATTATCAACATCCCGGACGTTACAGTTCGCCAGAAGCCATTTAAATGCAAGAACAGATCAGAGACTGGGAATTCCTTGGTGACTAGCTCACTTTGTGAGTCCCCAAAATCTTTCCATCACCTACAGGGCACAAGTCAGGAATATGATGGAATACTCTCCACTTGCCTGGATGAGGGCAGCTCCAACACTCAAGGAACTAGACACCACTCAGGACAAAACGGCTTTCTTGATTGGCACCCTGCCCACTACCCATCACCTTAAACATTTACGTATATATGAACATACGAATTAGGAGCAGGAGAAGGCCACTCGGCCCCTTGAGCCTGCTCTGCCTAGCAATAAGATCATGGCTGATCTGAATGTAACTTCAGCCCCACATTCCTGCCTACCCCCGATAACCTTTCACCCCATTGTTAATCAAGAATCTATCCAGCTCTGCCTTAAATATATTCAAAGATTCTGCTTCCATCGCCTTTTGAGGAAGAGAGTTCCAAAGACTCACTGAGAGAAAAAATTTCTCCTCATTATGAGGGGCATGGAGAGGGTGGATAGGGAGCAGCTGTTCCCCTTAGTTGAAGGGTCAGTCAGGAGGGGACATAAGTTCAAGGTGAGGGGCAGGAGGTTTAGGGGGGATGTGAGGAAAAACATTTTTACCCAGAGGGTGGTGAAGGTCTGGAATGCACTGCCTGGGAGGGTGGTGGAGGCAGGTTGCCTCACATCCTTTAAAAAGTACCTGGATGAGCACTTGGCACATCATAACATTCAAGGCTATGAGCAAAGTGCTGGTAAATGGGATTAGGTAGGTAGGTCAGGTATTTCTCACGTGTCAGTGCAGACTCAATGGGCCGAAGGGCCTCTTCTACACTGTGATCCTGTGATTCTGTCTTAAATGAGCGACCCCTTATCTTTAAACAGTGACCTCTTGTTCTACATTCTCCGACAAAAGGAAACATCCTCTCCATATCCATCCTGTCAAGACTCCTCAGGATCTTAAAGGTTTCAATTAGGTCGCCTCTTACTCTTCTAAATTCCATTGGATACAAGCCTAACCTGTCCAGCCTTTCCTTATAAGAAAACCCCCCCCATTCCTCGTATTAGTCTGGTAAACCTTCTTTGAGCTGCTTCCAATGCATTTACATCTTTCTTTAAATAAGGAGACCAGTACTGTACACAACACTCCAAGTGTGGTCTCACCAGTGCCCTGTACAACTGAAGCATAGCCTCCCTACTTTTGTAATAAATTCCCCTCACTTCTTCAACTGCACCTTCCAAACCTGAGACTTCTACTGCCAAGACGGACAAGCGCAGCAGATGCATGAAAGCACCACCAGCTGCAAGTTCCCTTCCAAACCACACACTATCCTGACTTGGGAATATATCGCTGTTCCTTCACTGTCCCTGGGACAAAATCCTGGAACTCTCTTCCTAACCGCACAGTGGGTGTAGCCACACCACAAGGACTGCCGCGGTTCGAGAAGGCAGCTCACCACCACCTTCTCAAAGAGAATTTGGGATGTGCAATAAATGCTGGCCTCACCAGCAATGTCCACATCATAGAAACAAATAAGTAATTTTTTAAAATCTTTTTCCCTTTTGAAAGTTACTATTGAACCTGCTCCCATAACCCTTACAGGCAGCGCATTCCAATTGTAACAACACACTGAATAAAGACAAAGTTTCCTCATTTCCCCTGTTTATTTTGTAAGTTTTAATAAATCTGTGCCTTGTGGTTACTGTCTCCTCTGCCAGTGGAAAGAGTTTCTCCTTATCTGTTCTACCAAAAGCCCTTATAATTTAGAACGCCTCAACTGGGAATATAGGAACAGGAGGAGGCCATTCAGCCCATCAAGCCTCTTCTAACATTCCATTAGAGCACAGCTGATCTGTGTCTTAACTCCATCTACATGTTTTGCTTCTATAACCCTTGATTTCTCCCTCTTAACTATCCAAACCCCTCATAAATTTTATTATTATTGATATTCCTTCCCTCAGTGACAGGCACCAGGGATAAATATGATGGCTCTGCTCTGAGTATCCCTGAACTAGTGAAAGGGGAAAATTAGCCAGTGCTGCCAGTTCTGATCATTCCCCTGCAATGTTTGTTGGAAAGTGTACACGTGGATCTGTTGACAAGAGTGTTTTTTATTCATTCAGGAAATATAGGTGTTGCTGGCTAAGCCATCATTTATTGCTTATCCTGAATTGCCCTTGAGAAGGTGGTGGTGAGCTGCCTTTTTGAACCACTGCAGTCCATGTGGTGTAGGTACACCCACAGTGCTGTTAGGAATGGAGTTCCAGGATTTTGACCCAGCGACAGTGAAGGCAATATAGTTCCAAGTCAGGATGGTCAGTGGCTTGGAGTGGAATTTCCGGGTGGTGATGTTCCCATGTGTCTGCTGCCCTTGTCCTTCTAGATGGTAGCAGTCATGGGTTTGGAAGTTGCTGTCTAAGGAGGCTTGCTGAGTTCCTGCAGTGCATCTTGTAGATAATACACACTGCTGCCACTGTTCCTCGGTGGTGGAGGGACTGAATGTTTGTGGATAGGGTGCCAATCAAGCTTTGTCCTGGATAGTGTCAATCATCTTGAGTGCTGTTGGAGCTGCACTCAGTGTAGGAAAGAGAGAGTATTCAGAGAGGCTCCTATACCTTTAACACCGTAGGGGCAAGTTGATAAAAATGCAGTGAAAGCCCCTGGCATAACTAGTTATTCCATAACTAGTTATGGAATATAAAAGTCAGGAGGCAATGATGAGCCCCTATAAAACCTTTAGACCTCATTCAGAGTACTGTGCTGTATTGGGCTCCATGCTATAGGAAGGATATTGAGGCTTTAGAGAGGGTACCTTACAAAATCACTGGGATTCTCCCTTGTATTTAAAACTGAGCTTAGCAAGATTTTTGTTAACAAAAGGTGGGACAAAAGTGTGTGTATGGAGTTAAGTCGTAGATCAGCCATGATCTCACTGACAGAACAGGCTACAAGAGCTGAATGGCCTCCTCCTGTTCCTGTATGTATATGAAGGAATAGAAGTACAAAGAAAGACTTGAAAATTGGGACTTCCATCATTAGGTCAATGCAGAAAACAGAGCAATATGATAGAATATCATAAAAAGGATGTAGAAGTACTGGACGATGCCAGAACTGTGAGGTTATATTCATCAGGAAAGTCTGGGGCACATTTCTCTAGAAAAGAGAAAGCTGAGGGGTGACCTGATAGAGGTCTTTAAAATTATGAAAGGTCTTGATAGGGAGGACATAGAAAAGATGCTTCCACTTGTGGGGGGGGCACCTCATCAAGGGTCCATAAATATAAGATAGTCACTGATAAATGCAATAGGGAATTCAGGGGAAACTTCCTTATCCAGAGTGTAACTGTTGATCAGAAAGGGAACACCGGAATGGAGAGCTGAAAGGAAAGGGTAGGGAGAATGGGACTGAACTATTTCAGAGAGAGGCAGACTAAGTTGAATGCAGTAAGATTCTATGGTTCCATTTTGTTACACAATGCATTCTATGGGCTGTTTATTAGTAGCAGAGTTGCAGAGAGGGAATCATAGGATGATACAGCAGAAAAGGAGACCATTCAGTCAATTGTGCCTGTGCCAGCTCTCCGGAGCTAATCCCATTCCCCTGCTCTTTCCTCATCTTCCTGTAACCTTTTCATTTTCAAGTCTTTATCCAATTCCCTTTTGAAAGTTATTATTGAACCTGCTTCCAACACCCTGTCAGGCAGCGCATTCCCGATCACGACAACCTCCCTGTGTAAAAGAAAATTTCCTCATGTCGCCTTACAAATGATCTCAAATTTTTCCAATTCCTTTAAATCTTTATTCTCTGGTTATTGACCTTAGACCCATGGAAACACTTAGCCCTTATTTACCTTTTCAAAGCCCCCTTTGAACACCTCTATTAAAAGTCTCCCCTTAACGTTCTCTGTGCCAAGGAGAACAACGCCAGCTTCTCCAGCCTGTCCAGAGAGCGCACTGTCACTCACACACACAGCCAGAGAGACACATCATTCTGACAGTGCTGGAGGGAAATTTGAGTGAACCGAGAAGCAGGAAAGATTAAACATGGAAAAGTTACATTCCTACCTGCCACACAGGAAACAGGCAGCATGAGGAGGACCAGGTACAGGTACATCGTCTGCTCAGTTACTGGGTCCGAGCTGATCAGATGTAGCCCCCATTGTGAAAATCACTGAACTGATTCTTTATAGCTCAGCAGAAACTGCAGTCTGACTTCTGCTTTTAATGTCCTGCGAACATTTCTGACACATCCTCTGTCTTTCAGATGTAATCCGGAAATAACCTGACCACTGACAGCTAAACTGTACATGGCGAACAGATAATCACAGGCACTACGTAAAGAAAGAGGGATATAACAACAGCTTGCATTTTATATCGTACTTTTCATGCAGCAAAACATCCCAACGTGTTTCAGAGAAGCATTATCAGACAAAATTTACCACTGAGTCAATAAGGGAATACTTGGGCAGATTTGAACATGTTTGAGGAAAAGTTTGGCCAAAGAGATATCTTTAAAGGTAGCAAGAGAGGTGGAGTAGCAGAGAGGAGGGTGGGAATTCCACAGCTTGGGGGGTCTAGATAACTGAAGGCGCAGTCTTCAATGGTGAAGCGATTACAATCAGAGATGCTCAAGAGGCCAGAATTGGAGGAGGGTTGTGGGGCTGGAGAAGGTTACAGAGCTAGGTAGGGGCGAAGAAACGGAGGAATTTGAAAATAGGAATGAGAATTTTAAATTTGAGGTGTTGTTTAACCAGGGAGGAGGTCGTATGGTGTAGTGGTAGTGTCCCTACTTCTGAATTCAAGTCCCACTTCAGGACTTGATGGCCACGGAAGGTGTATAACATGGCCAAACAGGTTGACCATCAGCCCATAAATCCTTCTGATACGACCTGATGGCAGGCAGTAAAAGTGGGAGAGTTTCCTGGTCAGCCATACTGTAAGAGGCAACGGCAAACCACTGCGGTATTTTGCCAAGCATTAGGCATGGATCGATCCAATGGAAATCCATGATTGGCAATGCCCCCTTAGGGCATGGTACCTGGAGGATGAGGCTGAACCAGGAGCCACAATAGGTCAGTGAGCACAGGGGTGATGGATGAACCAGACTTGGTGCAAGTGAGGATGCAGACAGTGGAGTTTTGGATGGCGTTTGAAGAACAGGGTGTTGGACACTGACACCAGGAATCAGTCACACTGTGAATTGCTGCTGGGAGTGGGAAGTGGGGGTGTCATCAATTAATAAAGGACGACACTCCAATTTTTATATCCCGTAAAACTAGACTGATTCTTCTGGATTAGTCACAGAGCGCTACGGCACAGAAGGATCCATTTGGACCATGAAGTCCATGCAGGCTCTTGAGAGCAATCCAGTCAGTTTGATTTCCCCACTCTACCCTGTAGCACTGCAAGTTTATTTCCCACAAGTGCCCATCCAATTTCCTTTTGAAGCTATCGATTGTTCCACCACCCTAGTAGACACTGAGTTCCAGGCCATTACCACTTGTAGCCTCCCCACTGCATCTCTTATCCAAAACTATAAATCTGTGTCCCCTTAGTCTTTGCAATGTCAGCTAATGAAACAGCTTTTCTTTGTCCACCTTAATTAAACCTGTCATAAACTTGGACATCTCTATCAAATCTCCCCTCATCGTCCTTTGCTCCAAGGAGAACAACCCTAGCTTCTCCAACCTAACCTTGCAGATAAAATCCCTCATCCCTGGAACCGTTCAGGTAAATCTTCCCTGGACTCTCTCAAGGACCCTCACATTCTTCCGAAAATGTGGTGACCAGAACTGGATGTAATACTCTAGTTGTGGCCTAACCAGGGCCAGAATTTTTCAGTTGGCGGGTGGGCTGGGCAGAAGCGGGCGAGGGCGGTCGGGAACCTGGTCGCGATCGGGCGCGCACCGCGATTTTACGTGGGCGGGCCAATTCAGGCTCACCCAACGTAATTTGCAACTCCCGACATCAGCAGGAAGGGGTGGGCGGTGGTGGGAGGCCAATGTCTGCCGGGTACAATGGCAACCCATCGGCCTATTCAAAAACAGCTGCAGGCAGCCATCCTAAGGCTGCCACTGATTTCGGTTGGTTGCAATATAATGGAGAACATCTTTGGAGAACAGGCCAGGTGGGAGGGCAGGTCAGTGGGGCAGTCGGCGCCAAGGTTCTCCGATGAGTGCCTCGCTGCCCCCCTTGAGGAGGTGGAAGCATGCCGCGATAGCCTGGCCCCAAGGGCTGGGAGGAGGAGGCCCCCCCAACCTAACAAAACGTGCCTGGGAGGAGGTAGCATCACTGGTCAGCTCCCTTGATGTGGTGAGACGCACCTGGGTGCAATGCTGCAAGCGATTCAATGTGATCAGGAAGGGTGAGTACCTTGTTGGCATTGGTCACTTAGCACTGTAGTTAGGTTGGCCTCCCTCCACCTCCACACCCCTCCGCCCCTCCCCCATGCGCCCCCCCCCCCCACCACCCCCCCCAACGCCCCCTCCCAACGCACCTCAGAATTTGTTTTTCTATTCATTCATTCACAGGATGTGGGCTTCGCTGGCTGGGTCAGCATTTATTGAACATCCCTAATTGCCCGCGAGGTGGTGGTGGTGAGCTGCCTTCTTGAACTGCTGCAGTCCATGTGGTGTAGGTACACCTACAGCGCTGTTAGGGAGGGAGTTCCAGGATTTTGACCCAGTGACAGTGAAGGAATGGCGATATATTTCCAAGTCAGGATGGTGAGTGACTTAGAGGCGAACTTCCAGGTGGCAATGTTCCCATCTATCTGTTGCCTTTGTCCTTCCAGGTGATAGTGGTCGTGGGTTTGGAGGTTCTTAGGGTGTGAGTGGCAAATGTCATGGAGGCAGCATCTGGGCAAGAGGGTCAGCCCTGGCTGCTTGAAGCAAGTGTTTGGTGGCTCCAGGGTCACGAATTGGATGTTTTAATGTTTCACTCAGGTGGGGGTTGGCCAGGCTGCAATGGCAATGCAGGTACAGGGTGGACCAATCAATGCACCTCTCTCCTTTCAGGAGAAGACTGCACTCAATAATGCTGAGCGGCTGCGGACTGGCGGAGGGCAGGCCCACCTTCTGATTCTCACCAGATACGAGCAGGAGGCACTGGAGCTGGAGAGGCGCCATACGCCCAAGTCAACTGGCCGCGGTGAGGTTGGGGTGCCACTGGGAGGTAAGAGTGCTGTGCACTGAGGTCACAACGTCTGTCATTGCAACCATTTCGCTGTTGACTGTATACTGATTTCAGCCTCCAATTTGGGATCCCCGTCTATAATGGAAAGAGGAACACATCCTGATTCGGGAGCCAGTGTAACGACTTCAACTAATCAAATGTTCTTGTTCTTCCTTTCAGTCTCACCAGAGAACGCCCGGTCTCAGGAGGCTGAGGGACCACCACTGATCCCTGAGGGCCCAGAAGATATAAACGCACCAGCGTCACACCCTCTCAGCCAGGCAGGCACCAGAGCAGATACCAGCACCTCGGTGGGGATAAGATCGTTGGCTAGTGTCTCGGTGCACAGCGGTGAGGGCATTTCACACTCGCTTGAGGTGCAGTCGGAGGCAGAGAGTGCCCAGGGTGCCGGCAGTTGGAGGACTGCTGGGGACTAGGAACATGCTCAGTCGGTGGCTGATGATGGGCCCCTGGAGTCATCTCTGAGGCAGCAGATGCTGGAAGTCCAGCAGGGTGTGTGGGAGGATCTGGCGGAGGTACATGAGGGAATGTGTGACATGGTCTCCGTGATGGTGGAGTCCATGCAGAGCATGAGCAATACAATGACCCTCATGGCCGAGCACAATGCCTCCTCCATGGAGAGAGTGGTGACTCTCATGGAGAGGCTCCTCCAGGAGAACAATCAGGGCTTCCTGGGGATGCACTCGGACCTGCGGCAATGATCTCAGGTGGTCAGTGCCAGTTTGTGAGATGGATTGGGCACCCAGTATCCCAGCTAGGTGCCCATCCATCAATAGTGAGCAGGGAGTTCCAAAGCGACATCACATTGGTGCACGAGTTGCTTGTTGTCTCTGTGGGCTCCTCTCAGGGCGCTCTGGATGATGGCAGCAGCTCCTCCACCCCTCTGCCAGTCACTGTGGCATCCGATGAGGCTGTGGCGACTGGGGAGATGCCAGTCGAGCCACTGGCTGCTCCCTCCCAGGCAGGGTTAGCACAGGCCCCATGGCCAGAGGACGCCCACTAAGGTCATCAAGGCCAACAGGACAGCAGAGTGAGCAGGCTGTCTCCAATGCCGGTGCCAGCGAGGGGGGAGCACCTAGATGTAGCACCAGCAAGCGTAAACATAAAGCATTTTAGGCACAACACAGGCTTATCGCTACTGGTTTTCTTTTGCCCCACTTTTAAGTTACCGTTAAGTTGGTGTGCTGTTCAACACCTTTTCATTTAGTTTGATTTCTGTATGCCAAGCTGCAAATCATTAAATGTGTTGGTTCTCAACAAGCCTCTGGGTGCTTCATTAGTTGTGCAGGTGAAGGGGAACCCATGATGTTATGAGTGACTTGTTTATCATTGAGCTTTATTGAAATGGCACATGGTTAATGTTCCTGACCAGGCAAATGTTGCTCTCAGGGATCAGATATGGAGCCTGCAGCCCTGGCATGTGTTGGTGGTTCATCTTTGGTAGGCTAGCTGAAAGATCGTTGGATCAAAGCCTCTCGGGTATCCCTGCCTCCCTGGAGATTGCCCAGCTCGGTATCTATCCCCTCAGCGTTCTTCTGAGCATGATTGTCCTCAGACTCACTACTGGATTCATCATCTGCTGCCAGGGCAGCTGCGTCAACATCATTTTCCTCCACTGCGTCCCCCCTTTCCAGCGCCAGATCGTGGAGAGCCCAGCATGCAACCACTATCAGTGACACACGATCTGGGGGGTACTGGAGCGCGCCCCCGAACAGTCCAGGCATCGGAAGCGCATCTTGAGAAGACCGATGGTTCTCTCTACCACAGCCCTTGTGGTGCCGTGGCTCCTATTGTACCACTGCTCAGCCTCTGTTCTTGGATGGCGGAGGGCGTCATGAGCCACCTTTTGAGGGTTAGCCCTTATCACCCACCAGTCATCCATCCAGCCGGACTGGAGCACTGAAGAGCCTCGGTGCCTGGGAGTGCCTCAGGATATAAGCATCTGGGAGCTGCCTGGGTACCTTGCACAGACTTGTAGAATCTGCATCCTGTGATCACACACTATATGCACGTTCATGGAGTGGAAGCCCTTCCTGTTGACGAAGGCACCCGGCTCACCTGCTGGCGCCTTGATGGGCACATGTGTACAGTCTATTGTACCCTGGACACGGGGGAAGCCAGCAATCACTGCAAAGCCTCTGGCTCACTGTGCTGGCTGGCCTCGTCCGTGCGGTAGTGAATGAAAGTCAGTGCACGCCTGAACAGAGCGTCTGTCACCAGCTTGACACAACTGTGGACAGCTGATTGGGTGACTCCACAAAAATCACCCACCGACCCCTGGAAAGAGCCAGAGGCATAGAGGTTGAGGGCAACCGTGACCTTCAGAGACACTGGCATGGGGTGTCCACCCACACAGTTGGAACTGATCTCAGGGCCAATCATCTGACAGATGGAAGTCACTGTCTCCCTTGAGAGACGGAGCCTCCTTCAGCACTGCACCTCAGACATATTGAGGTAGCTGCATTGCTGCCTGTAAACCTGGCAGCAGGATAGCGGCGTCTTCTGCAGCCCCTTCCGCCTTGGACTTCCTGTTAACCCTGCGCCCCTTGTGCCTGTGCCTGACCTCCCACAGGTGGCTCCCCTGGAGGCTGAATATGGATTTCTGGCCTCCTCCCCCTCCTGACCCTCTCTTCCTCCTCAGAGGAGGTTACTCCAGCAAAGACCACAATCCCCATTCCCAGGATAAGGGAAGGCTGACTGATACCTGGAAGGCCCCAAGTGTTATGATTCCTCCAGAGTCCTGAAGTGAAGCCTGTTATTTCAGTCAAAGCAGCTCTGAAGCGAAATGAAGTTGTCCTGTTCACACGAGGAAGTAGCAGTGAGTAATAAAGTTCTAACAATTCGCATTAGTGAGCCCACTCACCCCTCTTATCCCGCCTGTGGATGAGGTTTTTAAAAATGTGGCCTGCCCATTGCGCCCATGTGACGCCCTGAAAATCGCATGGGCTGCGAAAAATCGCCTTCAATTGCTGCCTCAAGGGCCTTAACTGGTCTGTTAATTAATGGCGGGCGCACCTCTGAACTCACTGTGCGCCTGCCTTCCAAAATATCACCATGGCGCGCGGTGACATCGGGACGCACGCCCGACGTCATCACGCGTCATTTTAAACACATGCGTGTCGGGCCCGCCCCTGCACGCCAACTGTGAAATTCTGCCCCAGAACTTCATAGAGGGTCAGCATAACTTCCCTGCTTTCATGCTCAATACCTCAATTAATGAAGCCCAGATCCCATATGCCTGGTTGACCACAATCTCAATATGTCCTGCCACTATCAAAGCTCTGTGCAGATGCACCCCCAGGTCCCTCTGTGCCTCTTCACACTTTAGGACTAGTGCCATTAAGTCTATATCAGGGTTACTGCGCATGTATATGAACGCGCTGGGTATGGTAAATAAGATTGATGAGTTACCCACACAGATAGCCATGTGGAAATGCGACGTTGTGGTTTTAGCAGAGACCTTGCTCAAGGAAGGGCAGCATTGGGTATTAAATAGTTCTGGATACAAGGTGTTCAGCAAAGACAGGAAAAGAAGAAAAGGGCAACGGTGGTGATATTGATTAAGGAGAACTTTGCAGTGCTGGAGAGAAGGAATGTGCCAAAGGGTTCATGGACAGAATCAATTTGGCTAGAGTTAACAAACAAAAAAGCTGCAATTTCATTGCTTGGCTTGGCCTGTAGACCACCAACTAGTGGGAAGGATGTAGAGAGACAAATTTGCAAGGAAGTTACAGAGAGTTGCGAGATTATAGGGTAGTTATAATCAGGAACTTTAATTATCCGAATATTGACTGGGATAGTAGTACAGGTAGTGTAAAGGGTAGAGAGGGGCAAGAGTTCCCAGAGTGTGTTCAGGAAAATTTTCCACAGGAGATGGTTTCCAGTCCAACAATAAAGGAGGCATTGCTAGACTGGTTCTTGGGAATGAGGTGGGCCAAGTGGATCAAGCGTCAGTAGGAGAACATTTAGGGGACAATGATCATTGTATCATAAGGTTTGGGCTGACTATGGAAAAGGGACAAAGGACAATCCAGAGTAAGAATAATTAACTGGGGGACAGCCAACTTCAGTGGAGTAAAAATGGATAAATTGGAATCAAAGGTTGGCAGGAAAAATGGTCGCTGATCGATGGGCTACTTTTAAAGAAGAGATCACTCGGGCACAGTCAAGGTATATTCCCACAAAAGGGAAAGAAAGGTAGGGCAAATAAATCCAGAGCTCCTGGACGATGAAAGAGATAAAGATGAAGAAGAGAAAGTGTGCTTATGAGAGATGTCAGGTGGATAATACAACTCAGAACCAGAGTGAATATGGAACGTTCAAGGGAAGTAAAAAAGCAAATAAGAGAAGCTAAGGGAGAGTATGAAAAGAGACTGGCAGCTAACATAAAAGGGAATCACAAAGTTTTCTACAGGCATATAAATTGTAAAACAGTGGTGAAAGGAGGCGTGGGCCTGTTAGAGACCAGAAAGGGGAATTAGGCATGGAGGCAGAGGGCATAGCTGAGGTACTAAATAAATACATTGCATCCCTCTTTACCAAGGGGAGAATTTTCTCCCTGTCGGGCGGGCAGTTCGGGAGCATGTGCAGGCGGGCACATAGCCGATCACTGCCCGCGATCAGCTGTGCGCCGCCATTTTGCGTGGGCGGGCCAATTAAGGCCCACCCAGCGTGACACACGCCCGGAAGCGCTTAGCGCTACCTGTGCGGGCGAGGGGGGAGGAGGGAGAGTCGGGGCCTGTGCAATTTTGCGCATGCGCGTGAAGGAGCGCAGAAATCTCCTTGATGCATGGAGTTGCCTCAGGGAGATTAATTTGATTTGGAAAACTTGAAAAATAATTTTTAAATTATTCAGACATGTCCTCTCATGTGACAGTGTCATGTGAGCTGGGACATGTCAATGAATTTTAATAAAAATTTTCATTACGTTTATAAACCCTTCATGAAACCTCATCCCGCCTGTAGATGAGGTTCCATGAAAATTACGAAGGCCGCCTGGGATCTTCGCCTGCCCCCCACCCCCCGCCAACCTTAAGGTTGGATGGGCAGCCCTGCTAATTATTTCAATTGGTATATAAATGGCCTTATTAGGCCTTTGACAGTTCAGCGGGTGCGCAGCCGACTCTGGTGCGCGCCCGCCGAACTGAAGATCGGAATGACGTGCGGTGGCATCAGGATGCATGCCTGAGCGGGGTCCACCTCCTCCACGCGCCGACCCGAAGATTCATGCCCAAGTGTTACCAGTAGGATTTTGTGTGGTCCCTTCCAGTCCATAATCAGGATGTTTGTGTGTGAGGTGTGTGTCTTTCCTTACCCTCAAGAGTGGTTTTTCCTCATTTAATATAAATTCCAGGAGCAGGCTTTTTTGGTGATTTTTAATAGTAAAGAAGATTATTTATTATCGCACGTGTGCCCTGGATTTTTGAAAGGCAATGTCTCAATCGCTCGTCTCTCTCACGCTATCACACACAAAGTCTAGATACGGATGGAGTTAAAACCGTAATTATAAAAATGGAATTTATAACTCAGTCTTTGTGCCGATGCAGATCTGGTGTCTTCTTGGTTAAGTTGATATTTTAGTTGGAGTGAAGGTCTTTTAGAAACAAAGGGTTCTCATGAAGCTGTGAAGGCTCTTGTAGGAAAATAGCCAGGAGGCTGGTTCTCCGGTGGACTTGGAAGCTGGAACAAGTACAGCACTTTGGCTGCAATAGAAGACTTCCAAGCTATGGTGGTTCAGCTGTTACTTTTTTTTTTGCAAAAATATACTTAATTCATAAAATATCTTCAATCACATTCCAAACCATTCCAAAAACACCATTACAAGGGTACAATCCGGTTAAACTTTTACAAAATGTATCACCAGGTGCATCAGTACAAACAATGTTACCAATCATTTACAGCCTTTCATTTTGAGCTGTACAGCCCGAGGGGCTCTAAACAGTTCCCAGTCCCTCGGTGCACTGTGGCAGAAAGGTCTTAGACAGCGACCCTTCCCCATTGCGCCTTTGCAGCAGCTGCCCCAAGCTTTAGTGCGTCCCTCAGCACGTAGTCCTGGACTTTGGATTGTGCCAGTCTGCAACACTCGGTCGGGGACAACACTTTACGCTGGAAGACCAACAAGTTTCGGGCAGACCAAAGCGCGTCTTTCACCGAGTTGATGATCCTCCAGCTGCAGTTGATGTTTGTCTCGGTGTGTGTCCCTGGGAACAGCTCTTAAAGCACAGAGTCCTGTGTCGCAGAACTGCTCGGGATGAACCTCGACAGAAACCACTGCATCTCTCTCCAGACCTTCTTTGCAAAGGCACAATCCACAAGGAGGTGAACAACGGTCTCTTCCCCACCACAGCCACCTCGAGGGCAACGTGCAGAGGGGGTGAGACTCCTGGCGTGTAGGAAGGATCTGACGGGGAGGGCCTTTCTCACCACCAGCCAAGCCACGTCTTGGTGCTTGTTGGAAAGTTCTGGCGATGAGGCATTCTGCCAAATGACTTTGACAGTCTGCTCGGGGAACCATCCCTCAGGATCCACCCTCTCCTTTTCCCGCAGGGCCTCTAGGACGTTACGTGCCGACCACTGCCTGATGGACTTGTGGTCAAAGGTGATTTTCTGCATAAATTTTTCCACGAGGGACAGGTGGTACGGCATGGTCCAACTACTTGGAGCGTTCCGCGGCAGCGTGGCCAGACCCATCCTTCGCAACACCGGGGACAGGTAGAACCTCAGCACATAGTGACACTTGGTGTTTGCGTACTGAGGGTCTACGCACCGCTTGATGCAGCCACACACAAAAGTGGCCATCAGTATGAGGGCGATGTTGGGCACGTTTTTTCCCCCTTTATCTGTTACAGGTGGTTCCTGGTGGTTCAAATGTTTCACGCATGCACAGAACTGCTTCATTCAGGTTGTATTATATTGCAGTCCCTGACAGTTAGTTTTAGTTACATGACTGCAGGGTTAACACGTCTGGGAGCCAGATCACCAGAATACAATAGACATTGACAATGATCATTCACTCTTATCTCTGTCCCAACTTAAACCCAAATATTCTCCTTTGTTCAATATGGCATTCGGAGGCCAACACTCTAGGTCAGCAATCTACACTATTGTTCAAGCAAGGGCCACTTCAGCAAAAACCCTGCAATGTTAGGGCCATGTTGACTATTAAATTATCATTGCTTACAACTCATTCATGATGTAATGTTACAGAGTGACTCATGTAACTAAACTAAAATCACATGTCATACTTAAAAATAAATACACATGCACAATTACCCTTGTCCTTCTAGATGGTAGCGGTCGTGGGTTTGGAAGGTGCTGCCTAAGGAGCCTTGGTGAGTTCCTGCAGTGCATCTTATGAATGGTACACACTGCTGCTACCGTGCGTCGGTGATGGGGGGAGTGAATGTTTGTGAATGGGATGCCAATCAATTGGGCTGCTTTGTTCTGGATGGTGTCGAGCATCTTGAGTGTTGTTGGAGCTGCACTCGTTCAAGCAAGGAGAGAGTATTCCATCGCACTCCTGACCTGTGACTTGTAGATGGTGGACAGGCTTTGGGGATCAGGAGGTGAATTAGTCGCCACAGGATTCAAGTCTCTGACCTGCTCTTGTAACCACAGTATTTATATGGCTAGACTGCATCAGCTTCTGGTCAATGGTAACCCCCAGGATGTTGATAGTGGGGGATTCAGTGATGGTAATGCCATTGAACATCAAAGGGTGATGGTCAGATTCTCTTTTGTTGGAGATGGTCATTGCCTGGCACTTGTGTGGCACAAATGTTACTTGTCACTTGTCAGCCCAAGCCTGGATATTGTCTAGGTCTTGCTGCATTTGGACATGAACTGCTTCAGTGTCTGAGGAGAAGCAACAGAATCAATGGGCGGAATCGTCCCAGATTTGCACTAAGTGAGGTAGCTATCGACCCAAACCCACCACATTAATTATGCATTCCCCAGAGACACGCCGTTTCCATGGCAGGCGGGATCTCATTCGCCCACCACACCATCGCCTCGCCGCTTCAGCACGCTGGGCACCATATTTAAAATCCAGACGTGCGCACACCTCTCAGAGCTTCCAGCCCATGACTGCTGCAATGACATGACTCTGAAAGGCAAAAAAGGCCTGCATACCCCAATGACGCTTCCCCTGAGCGCCTTTTGGAGGCTCGCCATGAAGTCCTCTACCCCTGCTCTGGCCGCAGGATGGGCAACAACCTCACTAATCCAGCTTGAGAGGTGGTGGCAGTGGTGGTCAGTGCCAATGCCCTGCAAAAGAGGACAGCCACCCAGTGCCGCTACAGAATGAATGGTCTCATCCATCCCACCATGATAATTCACTCTTCTCATCACTCTCAGCTCACACTCTCACAAGCCCATCATACACCCACAAGGACCTCACACCTCAGGGGACAAAGGGACAACACCAATAACTAGCTCGTCTGCGACTGCTCTGTGACGTCCATCATCCAGTTATGCCTAGGTTAACCCTTCTTTCTGCTGCCCTCCACTTTGCTAGAAGAGATCTCTGTAGCTTTTCAGTTCTGATCAAATGGCCAAAATGCTGGCATTTTCTTTTCTGGATGTCACTTTTTTAAGAGTTCTTTTTGCTCTTGCAAATTCAAGCACTTCTTCATTTGTCTCTTAGTCTGTATATGGAATTTTAAGTGTGCATCTTCGTATCCACATTTGAAAGGCCTCTCATTTCTTCCCCAGATCTTTACTTATCGTTGAGGCTTCTGAGGCAGACAGGAAAGTGGATAGAATGACACGAGGTGAATGGCTGATTCAAAGAGTTGCTGCGCAAGTCATTTTTATGAATTTTTTCCTTGTTACAAGTTTGAGTTTTCTTGTTGTTAACACATCCTTCATTGTATTCAAATTATTTCTGGCTATCTATATCCTTCTTCTAACTTCTGCATCACATCTGCCATCTTCTATTATTATTTGCCCTAAATAGATAAACTTATCAACTTGTTCGAGGACGACACCATCCGCTTCCATTTTCACTGTAGTTTCTAATGTAGTCCCTCTAACTACCACTGTTTTTGTCTTTTTGGTGTTCATACAATCCATATTCTAAGCTTCTAAATTTTACTTGATCTACGATGTTTTGTAGGGCCTCTTCTGATTCTGCAAGTAGCGCTGTGGTTGTCAGCATACTGCAAGTTGCTCTGTTCTTGCCTCCAATTTTACCCTTGAAAGTCCATCTAATTATTTGAATATTTGTTCTGCGTATAGGTTGAATAGTTTTGGCAACAGTACACAGCCTTGTCGTACTCCTATCTTCACTTGAAACATATCTGATTGCCTCTCTTCTTTCCTAATGCTATTTGGTCCCAATATAGGCTCTGGATAAATCTCACATCTTTACTGTCAATGTCACCTTTCAGCAACACGTCTATTAACTTTAGCTCTATCCATTGAAACAATTGCTGCTGGAACCCTCATCCAATCCTTAGTTGCCTCTGGGTTCAACTCATAAGAACATGAGAAATGATAGCAAGTTGTAGGGAGGATACAAAGAGTCTGCGAAGAGATATCGATAGGTTAAGTGGAGAGGGCAAAAATTTGGCAGATGGAGTAATGTGGGAAAATGTGAGGTTGACCATTTTGGCAGGAAGAATAGAGAAGCAGAATATTATTTAAATGGTGAGAGGCTGCCTAATGCTATGGCACAGAGGGACCTGGGTGTCCTTTGTACAGGAATCACAAAAGGTCAGCATGTAGGAACAGCAAGTAATTGGGAAGGCAAATGGCATGTTGACTTCTATTGCGAAGGATATGGAATATAAAAGTGGGGAAATATTGCTACAATTGTCCAGGGCATTAGTGAGACTGTCCCTAGAGTGCACTATACAGTTTAGGTCATCTTCCTTAAGGAGGGACATATTGCATTGGAGGCAGTTTAGAGAAGGTTCACTAAGTTGATTCCTGGGACGAGGGGTTTGTCTTATGAGGAAAGGTTGAGCAGGTTGGGCCTATATTCATTGGAGTTTAGAAGAATGAGAGGTAATCCTATTGAAACATGTAAGGTTCTGAGGGGGCTTGACAGGGTAGGTGCTGAGAGGATGTTTTCCCTTGTGAGGGAAGCTAGAACTAGGGGGCACAGTTTCAAAATATGGGATTTCCCATTTAAGATGGAGATGAGGAGAAATTCCATTTCTCAGATGGGGTTTTGAATTCTCTTCCTTTGGGAGGCTAAGTTTAACAGGGTTTTGATTAACAAAGGCATCAAGGGCTACAGAGGGGTAGGCAGGAAAATGGATATAAGGTCATTTTCAGGTGAGCCATGTACTTATTGACTGGTGGAGCAGATTCGAGGGGCTGAATGGCTTGCTCCTGCTACTATTTCTTATGTTCTTATGAGTGGGCTATTTGGCCCCTTGAGCCTGCTCCATAATTCAATAAGGTCATGTCTGCTCTCTTACCTCAACTTCACCTTTGACTTATCACTTAATTCACTTAGTACGCTAAAATCTATCAATCTATGTCCTGAATATATTCAATGACTGAACATCCACAGCCCCTGGGTAGAAAATTGCAAAGAAGCACAAAGCATTGAGTGAATAAATTTCTCATCTTAGTGCAAAATGGCCAAATCCTTAACCAGAGACTATGGCCCCAGTTTTTAAAAATTCTTTCATGGGGTATGGGCATCGCTGGCTAAGCCAACATTTATTGCCTATCCCTAATTGCCCTCGAGAAGGTGGTGGTGAGCTGCCTTCTTGAACCGCTGCAGTCCATATGGTGCAGGTGTACCCATAGTGTTGTTAGGGAGGGAGTTTCAGGATTTTGACCCAACGACAGTGAAGAAACAGCAATATAGTTCCAAGTCAGGATGGTGTTTGGCTTGGAGGGTGGTAGTATTCCCATGCATCTGCTGCCCTTGTCCTTCGAGGTGGTAGAGGTCATGGGTTTGGAAGGTGCTGTCGAAAGACCCTAGGTGAGTTGCGGCAGTGTATCTTGTACATGGTACACACCGCTGCCACTGTGGTGGAGGGAGTGAATGTTAAGGTGGTGGATGGGGTGCCAGTCAACCGGGCTGCTTTGTCTGAATGGTGTTGAGCTTCTTGAGTGTTGTTGGAGCTTCTCTAATCCAGGCAAGTGGAGAGTATTCCATCACACTCCTGACTTGTGCTCCTGACTTGTGCCTTGTAGATGGTGGACAGACTTTGGGAGTCAGGAGGTGAGTTACTCTCTGCAGAATTTCATGACTCTTCCAATGCTCTCCTGACCGGCCTCCTATCTTGCAACATCTGTGAACTTGAGGTCATCCAAAGTATTTTCATATCCTGACTCATATATGCCCCATTTGATTTTTCTTTCCACTGATCTCAGTGGAACTCCTCCATTAATTGTCTGACAGATTTTAATCCTCACTGCATCCAATATTGAAGATACTTGTTTGCAGGAGAAACACATGCAGGGGGATTTGGCTCATTGGTGGCAACAATCGGAACTGGAGGGAATTCCTCTCGGAACCACGTGAGGCTGAGTGACTTGTGACGCAGAGCCAGCTGGTGTCGAGAGATTTCTACCTGCGGCATTACGTGGGGCACAAGGACTAATTTGGCCATGAGTTCCTGGAGTTTGAGTTCAGGCCGGGTGGTAAGAGTTGATTGGAATGTCCGGAGCTCGAAGTGCGGCTGTGAATCTGGAGCCTGTGGAGGTTGGAAAGTGGTGGAGGGAAGGCCAGGCCCAGCATCCTGGGCACCGTGTTGCTGCTGCTGAATGTCTCTGAGTCAATGTGCAGCACCAGCAACAGCTGTAACCCTCCCGTACAGCTCCCTGACTGTGGGAAAAAACACTATTCTTACAACTCCTTGCACACAGCTTTCTCATAAACAGGCATTTCAGGGTCTTTGAAGCTTAATGTTCCCAGGATCTAAACCGGCATTATTATCCCCAGGCATCCAGCTGCGTTTGCCTATTGAACATTAATTCCTTGGCTGAGGATGTGAAGCGCAATCTCGTGTTTGTATTCCCTGATGGCAGCTTCACATGGAATTTACAGCACAGAAACAGGCCATTTGGCCCAGTTCATCTATGTTGGCGTTTATGTTCCACATAAGCCTGCTTCCGCCCTTCTTGATCACACTATCAGGGTAACCTTCAGCCTTCTTTTTCTCATGTGCTTATCAAGTTCTTTGAATATATCTATACTAGAATCATAGAATGGCCTGGGAGGCCATTCAGCACCTTGTCTCTGTGTTAGTTTTCTGCAACAGCAACTCAGCTATTCGCATTCCTCCACCTTTTCCCTGTAGCCCTGTAAAATCTTTTCTCTAGGGAGCAGACTCGGAGGGAGGAGCACCGGAGCGGTGACCTCGGGGCACCGAGCAGCTGAAGCCAAAACTGAAAAAGTGACGTCACAGGAAAGCTGTGGCCTGATTGGTTGGTAGGAAATCTGTACCAAATTTGAAAAAAAAAACACTGCAAAGCTAATTAATAAATTAATGATCTAAATAGAGATGGCTGGGCAGGTGATGTGCTGTAGCTGTATGATGTGGGAGCTGGCAGATCCCATTGCGAGCCGCAGTGACCACATCTGCAGCAAGTGTTGGTTGCTGGAGGAACTCCGGCTCAGAATTGATGAGCTGGAGTCCGAGCTCCGGACGCTGCGGCACATCCGGGAGGGGGAGAGTTACCTGGACACTTTGTATCAGGAGGCGGTCACACCCGGTAGATTAAGTACCTCAAGTCCGGTCAGTCTTCAGGGTCAGCAGGGTGTGACTGCAAGTGAGGCAGGTAGAGGGATCCTGTGTTCAGGAACAGAGGAGCCTCAGCTCTTGACCTTGTCCAACAGGTACGAGGTACTTGCTCCCTGTGTGGATGAGGAAGAAGGCTGTAGGGAAGATGAGCCAGCTGACCACGGCACCGTGGCACAGGAGGCCATTCAAGAGGGGGGAGCAAAAAGACAAGTGGTAGTTGTAGGGGATTCTATAATTAGGGGAATTGATAGCTTCCTTTGTAAGCAGGATCGAGAGTCCTGCATGGTATGTTGTCTGCCCGGTGCCAGGGTGAGGGATATCTCTGATCGGTTTGAATGGATAGTGGAGAGGGAGGGGGAGGATCCAGTTGTTGTGGTCCACGTCGGGACAAATAACATAGGTAAGACTAGGAAAGAGGACCTGTTTGGGGATTATCAGGAACTAGGAACTAAATTAAAGAACAGGTCCTCATGGGTTATAATCTCCGGATTATTACCCGAGCCACGTGCAAATTGGCATAGGGACGCGAGAATAAGGGAAGTAAACACGTGGCTAAAGGAGTGGTGTAGGAAAGAGGGGTCCCATTTCGTGGGGCACTGGCATCAGTATTGGAACAAGAGGGATCTGTACTGTTGGGACGGTCTCCACCTGAACCGATCTGGGACCAATGTTCTAGCGAGAAAGTTAAATAGGGTGGTCAACAGGACTTTAAACTAGAAAGTGGGGCGGGGGGAGGGAAGGGTAAAACTCCAAGAAGTATGACCAATGGGATACAAAGCAGCAGGTTAGCATGTGGGGGGGCGGAGTCAACTTCATGGAAAATTATGAAAAAACTAAAAAGAAAGGAGAGCCCAGGAGAGGCTATTAAAGTCTCCAGAACACAAAATAGGACAGAGTGTTTGGAAAGAGCTAGGAATCTAACTTCAAGCACATCAGATAAAGGGATGACAATGAGAAAGGGGACGGGAAATACAGGACTGAAGGTGTTGTATCTGAATGCACGCAGTATACGAAATAAGGTAAATGAGCTTGTGGCGCAGATTGAAATTGGCAGGTATGATGTGGTGGGCATTACGGAGACATGGCTGCAAGGGGATCAGGACTGGGAGCTAAATATCCAAGGATATACATCCTATCGAAAAGATAGGCAGGTTGGCAGAGGAGGAGGGGTTGCTTTGTTAGTAAGAAATGAAATTAAATCGATAGCAAGAAATGATGTAGGGTCAGATGATGTGGAATCTGTGTGGGTAGAGTTGAGGAACCGCAAAGGTGAAAAAACCATAATGGGAGTTATGTACAGGCCTCCGAACAGTAGTCAGGATGTGGGGCACAAGATACACCAGGAGATAGAAAAGGCGTGTAAGAAAGGCAAGGTCACAGTGATCATGGGGGATTTCAATATGCAGGTAGACTTGGAAAATCAGGTTAGTAGTGGATCCCAAGAAAAGGAATTTGTGGAATGTCTACGAGATGGCTTTTTGGAGCTGCTTGTGGTAGAGCCCACTAGGGAACAGGCAATTCTAGATTTAGTGATGTGTAATGAGGCAGATTTGATAAGGGAGCTTAAGGTGAAGGAACCCTTAGGAGGAAGTGACCATAATATGATAGAATTTACCCTGCAATTTGAGAGGAAAAAGCTGGAATCAGATGTAACGGTATTACAGTTGAATAAAGGCAACTACAGAGGCATGAGGGAGGAGCTGGCCAGAATTGACTGGGAGATGAGCCTAGCAGGAAAGACAGTGGAACAGCAATGGCAGGAGTTTCTGGGAGTAATTTGGGAGACACAGCAAAAATTCATCCCTAGGAAGAAGAAGCATACTAAAGGGAGGACGAGGCAACCATGGCTGATAAGGGAAGTCAGGGACAGCATAAAAGCTAAAGAGAAAGCATACAATGCGGCGAAGAGCAGTGGGAAATCAGGGGATTGGGAAGCCTTCAAAGACCTAAAAAAGAAATAAGGAGGGAGAAGATTAAATTTGAGGGTAAACTAGCCAGTAATATAAAAGAAGATTGCAAGGGTTTTTTTAGATATATAAAGGGTAAGAGAGAGGCAAAAGTGGACATTGGGCCGCTGGAAAATGACGCTGGAGAAGTAGTAGTGGGGAACAAAGAAATGGCGGAGGAACTGTATAGGTACTTTGCGTCAGTCTTCACAGTGGAAGACACGAGTGACATCCCCAAAGTTCAAGAGAGTTGTGGGGCAGAGGTGAGTGTGGTGGCCATTACCAAGGAGAAGGTGCTAGGAAAACTGAAAGGTCTGAAGGTGGATAAATCACCTGGACCAGATGGATTACACCCCAGAGTTCTGAAGGAGATAGCTGAAGAGATAGTGGAGGCGTTAGTGGTGATTTTTCAGGAATTACTGGAGTCAGGTAGGGCCCCAGAGGACAGGAAAATCGCTAATGTAACCCTCCTGTTTAAGAAGGGAGTGAGGCAAAAGATTAATTACAGGCCGATTAGCCTGACCTCGGTCGTTGGCAAGGTTTTAGAGTGTATTATTAAGGATGAGATTTCAGAATACTTGGAAGTGCATGGTAAAATAAGGCAAAGTCAGTACGGTTTCATCAAGGGGAGGTCATGCCTGACAAATCTGTTAGAATTCTTTGAGGAGGTAACGAGTAGGTTAGACAAAGGAGAGCCAATGGATATTATCTACCTGGACTTCCAGAAGGCCTTTGACAAGGTGCCGCACAGGAGGCTGCGCAGTAAGATAAGAGCCCATGGTGTTAGAGGCAAGGTACTAGCATGGATAGAAGATTGGCTGTCTGGCAGGAGGCAGAGAGTGGGGATAAGAGGGTCCTTCTCAGGATGGTGGCCGGTGACTAGTGGAGTTCCACAGGGGTCAGTGTTGGGACCACAACTTTTCACTTTATACATTAATGATCTAGATGAAGGAACTGAGGGCATCCTGGCTAAGTTTGCAGATGATACAAAGATAGGTAGAGGGACAGGTAGTATTGAGGAGGTGGGGAGGCTGCAGAAGGATTTGGACAGGTTAGGGCAATGGGCAAAGAAGTGGCAGATGGAATACAACGTGGGCAAGTGTGAGGTCATGCACTTTGGTAGGAAGAATAGAGGCATAGACTATTTTCTAAATGGGGAGAGAATTCAGAAATCTGGAGTGCAAAGGACTTGGGAGTCCTAGTCCAGAATTATCTTAAGGTTAACTTGCAGGTTGAGTCGATAGTTAGGAAGACAAATGCAATGTTGGCATTTATTTCTAGAGGACTAGAATATAAAAGCAGGGATGTGCTGCTGAGGCTTTATAAGGCTCTGGTCAGACCACATTTAGAATATTGTGAGCAATTTTGGGCCCCGTATCTCAGGAAGGATGTGCTGGCCCTGGAGAGGGTCCAGAGGAGGTTCACGAGAATGATCCCAGGAATGAAAGGCTTAACAAATGAGGAACGTTTGAGGACTCTGGGTCTATACTCGATTGAGTTTAGAAGGATGAGGGGGGATCTGATTGAAACTTACAGAATACTGAAAGGCCTGGATAGAGTGGATGTGGGGAAGATGTTTCTATTAGTAGGAGAGACTAGGACCTGAGGGCACAGCCTCAGAGTAAAGGGAAGACCTTTTAGAACAGAGATGAGGAGAAACTTCTTTAGCCAGAGAGTGGTGAATCTATGGAATTCATTGCTACAGAAGGCTGTGGAGGCCAGGTCATTGAGTGTATTTAAGACCGAGATAGATAGGTTCTTGATTGGTAAGGGGATCAAAGGTTATGGGGAGAAGGCGGGAGAATGGGGTTGAGAAACTTATCAGCCATGATTGAATGGCGGAGCAGACTCGATGGGCCGAATGGCCTAATTTCTGCTCCTATGCCTTATGGTCTTATGGTCTATCCAGTACCCTTTTGAAAACCGCACTTTAATTTGTCTCCACCACACACTCAGACAGTGCACTCCAGATCCAAACCACTTGTTGCATAAAGAAGTATTTTCTCATGTTGCCTCTGGTTCTTTTGTTTATCATCTTAGGGTTCTCTCGCTTCTGCTGATGGGAACAGTTTCTCCCATTTACTCTATCCAGACCTCTCGTGATTTTAAACACACCTAACAAATCTCCCCTCGACCTTCTCTTCTCCAAGGAGAACAGCCCCAGCTTCGCCAATCTATCCACATAACTGAAGTCTCTGTCCTTGGAGCCATTCTTGTAAATCTTTTCTGCGCTTCGTCTAAAACCTTCACATCCTTCCCGTTGAGGCTGAACTAGTGTCTTATGAAGGTTCGTAACTTACTTGCTTTTATATTCCATGTCCCTATTTATAAAGCCCAAGATTCAGTATAATTTATTAACTGCTTTCTTAACCTACCCTGCTACCTTCAATGATTTTTGCACATGTACACCCAGGACCTGCTGCTCCTCCATTCCCTTCAGAATTGTACCCTTTATTTTATGTCATCTCTCCTGATTCTTCTGACCAAAATGTATCACTTCACACTTCTCTACATTAAATTTCATCTACCACGTGTCTGCCATTTCACCAGCCTGTCTATATCCTCTTGAACTCTATCGCTATCCTCCTCACAGTTCACAATACTACCAAGTCTTGCATCATTGTCAGATTTTGAAATTGTGCCCTGCACACCCAGGACTAGGTTACTGATATGAAACAAGAAAAGCAGTGGTCCCTCGATATATCATCCCACAAGCAGAAGTGAGTAAAGTTTTCTGCAAGTTTTTAACAGGCTTGAATAAAATAATTGAACAGTTGCGCGATGAAATTATAGCTATGCTAAAGGCTAATGACTACGAACCACGTGGTTCAAAACAAACACCCACATTAATATTTTTCACTTAAAAAGCATAGTTTTACTGATGGTTCAGGGGATTAATACATAGGAAAACAACATAATAGATTTAGAAATGATAAAGCCAACACATTTTCTTAGAGCTCCGCCACCTCAAAATTTGGCACTACACCCCTGGCACTGATTGAGTGAACGTGATGTTAGACAGGGAGCAGCTGCATCCTGGTTACAATGTTGTCTCCTTTTGCATACTTAGATATTGCATAAGAAACTGTGCTGCACTGAGCTGCCTTTCCTCCCCCTCCTCTAAATTTGAACATTAACTAAGCATGAAGCAGTAAATCAGTAAATGGTCTTAATTGGTACAGTGTGCACATCATTTAAAAAAAATTATGTACATAATGTCAGTAGGGTCAAGAATTGAGTGTATTTTATTAGAATTTATTTATACTTAAAACCCTATTTAAAACGTCTGTTACGCCATTCAAAATTAAAGAATCTTATGTCAGTGTAAAATCGTGAGCTGTCTCAATTTGCATTTTAATTCAAATCAAATTTTAGATAAGAGTGCAAAATGTAAATTACTTACCCTGGCTGTGAGTTAGACTTGTTGACAAAACAGTTTGCTGGACTTGGCATTGGCTTAATTTCTAAGTACAATACATTTTTGATTTACCTAAAACTGGCAATGGAACAATTTTTTTTACTATAATTTATTATATTTTCAACACTGTAAAATAAATCATGATTTTGTTTATATAAATTTAACAGCATTTATTATTGGCTTCATTTAAATTTCTCAAGAGGGAAAGTGTCTTGAGGCTAGTTATAAGGACTGTATGAGAAGTTAGAATTTTCTATATTCTGCAGTTGTGAGGGACTTTTTGATGCCTTTTCTATCTTTCAGAGAAATTTAGCCTATTTTGAATATATGATATACAGAACCTATGATTTACGACTATGTCAGGCAGTAAAACCTCAGTGTTCTTGGTGATTGATTGCATTTAACACAAGTGGGAGTCTATTGCTTACTGATGAGAATTGAAAATTATAAATCACTTCTCCCGGTCCTAATGTTTGCCAACATTGTTGATATCTCACTTTTAGTCCAAAGCAAAAACAGAATTACCTGGAAAAACTCAGCAGGTCTGGCAGCATCGGTGGAGAAGAAAAGAGTCGACGTTTCGAGTCCACATGACCCTTCAACAGATTTCCAGCATCCGCAGTAGTTTTTTGTTTTTATCTCTGTGTTTAATTGACTGCCACTTCTCTTCAAGAAATGCCTTCCTTGAAGAAGTATTGCTCTGTTCCAACCTGATAGTCGCCCAACCTCGGACGGCCCGCTTCTACCTCCTACCCAAAATCCTCAAACAGAACTGTCCTGGCAGACCGCACCCCTCTCCTAACTACACTCAGTTCTGTTGAAGGGTCATGTGGACTCGAAACGTCGACTCTTTTCTTCTCCACCGATGCTGCCAGACCTGCTGAGTTTTTCCAGGTAATTCTGTTTTTGTTCTCACTTTTAGTGTTGCTTTCCCTTTCAAAGCCAGTGCCATCCCTCCTTAACTCACCCATCCTCTCCACATCCTGCCCTTTCACTATTTCATTTCTCCTCTCTTTGTGTTAGCTTAGCTCAGTGGTACCTCTCTTTGTTTCTGAGTCAGAAGACTTTGCATTTAAGGCCCACCCCAGGACTTCAGTGCATTGTTGAAGTGTTGTCTTCCAGATGGGAACCACAACCCGCCTTACTGTTCAGATGGATATAAATCCCGTGGCGCTCATTTCAAAGAACAGGCGGCTCTCCTGAAGTCCTGGCTAACATTCAACCAATGTCACAAAAAAAATAAGATTAATATTGCTGCCTATGGGACTTTGCTGGGCACAGTTTAGATGCTGTGTTTGCATAAAAGCAATGGTAATTACATTTCAGAAGTAATTAATGAATTATGGAACATTTATGGACATCCTGAACAGATGAAAGGTAGTGCAAAAACTTCCTTTCTCTAACGCTCTTGAACACATGGTGTATTATCAGGGATGTAGTTTTTTTTTTATCCATTCACGGGGTGTGGGCTTCGCTGGCTGGGCCAGCATTTATTGCCCATCCCTAGTTGCCCTTGAGAAGGTGGTGGTGAGTGCTGCTGGAACGCCGCTCCGGCACCTCCAACCAGGGCCTGGGAGAGGTGGGATTCAGATGGTTCCAAACATTGGGGCCCAGGACCCGGAGGGATGGTGGGGGGTGCTGGGCATGGTGTTTTAAATGGAGTTCTTGTCACCCATGCTGAGCAGCCAGAGTTTAGGATTTGACAGGCCAGCTTCAAAAAAAAAATCGGAAGTTTGAGGCTGAGTGTTCCGATTTTTTGTAGCTGGTTTGTCAGGTCCATTTCACTTGTTGCTGTGCTGCTGCTGGGAAGGTTGGGAGAGTCAGGGGAGTGGGGAAGGGGTGTGTTGCGGGGGTGGAGAAGGGCTTGGGGGGAGGGGAGGGGAGGGGGAAGTTGGGGGGCTGAGGTGGGGGCTGCAGGTGGGGGAGGGGGTTGGGGTTGGGGAGTGGGATGTTGGGGGTGGGGAGGGCATTGGGCATGTCGAGGATGTTGGGGGCTGGGGGGGAGGTTCCTGGAGGGAGGTGGGGGGGAAGAGTTTAGTGGCAGTGAGGGCACTAATATTTTTCACTTAAAAAGCATAGTTTTATTAACTTTTGGGGACAAACGATTAATACATAAGAAAACAACTTAATAGATGTAGAAATTATATGACCAGCACATTTTCTTAGAGCTCATGCACCTCAAAACATGGCACTACATCCCTGTTAACGTGCACCAATTCTCGTTCGTCCACCATCTCCCCTGCTCACTAACCTATATCGGTTTCTGATCTGGTCCTGCATCAATTTTAAAATACTCATCCTCAGGTTTAAATCTTTCGATGGCCTTGCCCCTATCTATGCAACCTTCAGTAGCCCTACATCCCTCCAAGATATCTGCACTTCTCCAATTCTGGCTTCTTTGCATCCACAATTTTAATTACTCCACCGGCTGTCCAGGTCCTAAACTCTGAAATTCCCTCCTAAACCTCTGACGTTCCACCCCTCTCTCCTCCTTTAAGATGCTGCTTAAAAACCACCTCTTTAACCAAGCTTTTGGTCACCTGGTCAAAGAGCTCTTTATGTGGCTCAGTGCCAAATTTTATTTGCTAATCCCTCCTTGGGAGATTTTACTACCTATAGGCACTACATAAATGCAAGTTGTTCTGTTAATTGCAAATTATTTCCACTTTATTTTCAGCATCAGCCTTTCCAGAAGAACCATTCCGAAATCTGAGCGCATCACCCATTGCCTTTCTCCCATCAAGTTCCTTTGCCACAGCCTTGAAGAAAACAAGTTGGCTAGCTTGGCAAGATTTTGCCTCTGGCAATCTGCACTGCTGACTGCTGGACTGAAGAGGAACTGCTTGCAGTGCCAACTGATTGCAGCTTCCTGTTTTTTTATTTTCTTTTCCGGATCTATGCTGAGATAACACACCAGTTTATAAGTGTATAGGATCTTTATTTACAGTGCTTTAAAATGTCTAGTCCATGCTTCTAGCTCTAGCTTCCAGCGCTTTCTACATCTTTTACTTTTCCCTGAGTCCACACCCAGGCTTAACCAGTCAAGCACAGTGAGCATCAATGGTAAACAGACTCACATAATCAAACACAGAACAATTGTTCCTGCCTCCAAAAATCATCCAGCATGACAATTGTCCGATTGCAAACCTGTTTGAATATGTTTTCCAGTCATGGATGATGGTCAGTAGCCAGAATCGGATGCCAGTGTTGCAACCTCCGAGCAACAGCCACCCCCTCGATTGTTTGGCAGTGTCCGCGATGTGGAATCAGATTTACATAAGAACTAGGAGCAGGAGTAGGCAATTCAGCCCCTCAAGCCTGCCCCGCCATATATATATATATATATGCCAGTGATTAAAACCTTCCGATGTATGTTGTAAGTGATATATATATATATATATATATCACTTACAACATACATCGGAAGGTTTTAATCACTGGCAGTACAGCCACATTTAATGGAACACTTCTTGTAAAAATAGTACAATGACATCATTATCCATACACCAAGCCAGGCCGTTAAAATCTGCAGCCAACAGGAAAGGGCTTGGTAAACATTGCTTGGTGAAATTTCCTGGGCTCTGCCATTCATAACCTCAGCCATTATTTCATCAACAACCACCCTCACCCCCAAACATTCATTCATGAATGCTGTCAGGATGCACTTCTTCACACAAAGAGTTGTTGCAATCGGAAACATTTTTTATTCATTCATGAGATGTGGGCATCGCTGGCAAGGCCAGCATTTATTGCCTGCCTTTATGAAAAGGTTGTCATGAGCTACCTTCTTGACAACCGAGTGGCTTGCTAGCCCATTTCAGAGGGTAGTTAAGAGTCAACCACATTGCTGTGGGCCTGGAGTCACATGTAGGCCAGACCAGGTAAAGATGGCAGGTTTTCTTCCCTAAAGGCCATTTGTGAATCAGATGGGTTTTTATGACAATCTTGTAGTTTCATGATAAAATTGATATTATTTCAGCACTGATTCTATGGCCAGGATTTTCCCGTCGGCGAGTGGGGCCCGCTCGCTAATGCGTAAAATGACGCACGGTGATGTCGGGCGGAACTCCTGACGTCGCCGCGCCCCATTTAAATTTTCAGGTAGGCAGGGGCTCAGCAAAATCAGCTGTGTGCCCGCTGAGCTGTCAATGGCCAATTGAGGCCATTGATAGAGTCATTTAAGTAATTAATGGAACTGCCCGTCCAACCTTAAGGAGCCCTGGCGAGCATTAGAAAAAGAATGAAACCTCATCCACGGGCGGGATGAGATTTCATGTAGGTTTTTAAAAATTTAATTAAAGTGTTTTTAAAAGTTATGGACATGTCCCAACTCATGTGACAGTGTCACATGAGGGGACATGTCAGGGTTTTTTTTTCTCTATTTTTAATATTTTTTATTGTGGAGCCGATCTCCCTGAGGCTGCACTTAGCCTCAGGGAGATGAGTGCGCTCTTTTGTGAGCGTGCGCACGGGGAGCGCTGGGCGAGCCTTAATTGGCCCAGCCACTTGAAATGGCAGTGTGCCCCCAATAGGGGGCGCCAATCGGAGGTGTGCCTCTGTGCGCCCGCTCTTCAACTCCCGCCCCACCCCCCACCCCCGACAGGGGGGGAAAATTCTGCCCTATATTTCTATGCCAGATTTATTTAATTTTACTTTAAATTCCCCAGCTGTTGTGGTAAGATTTGAACTCATAGTTCCAGATTGTAACCAGATTGGGTTACTAATCCAGTAACATAACCGCTATGGCACTGTAGCCAAAGGGATCACTTAGACAAACAAAATATCACCATTCAAAGAGGCTTGCTTATCTTCCAGATTATAGGAACACGCAGTCATTTCAGCCTCTCAAGTCAGTTTCATCATTAAGTGAGATCATGGTTGATCTGTATCTTTACCAATAGAATGACAGAATGGTTAAAGCACAGAGAAAGCCATTCAGTTCATCGTGTCTGTCAGCTAGTCCCACTCTCCTGAGTTTTCCCAGTTGCCTTGCAATTTTTGTTTCTCTTCAGATGATTATCCAATTCCCTTTTGAAAACTACAATTGAATCTGCCTCCACCACACTCTTAAGCAGTGCCTTTCAAATCCTAACCGCTTACTACATAAGTTTTTCTTTACACCACCTCTGGTTCTTTCACCAATCACCTTAAATTGGTGTCCTTGACCCTATTCTCCCTTGTTTCTCGCTTTCTACTCCGTCTGGACCCTCATGATTTTGAACACCTCTATCAAATCTCCTCACAACCTTCTCTTTTCTAAAGACTACCAGCTTCTCCAATCTATCCATGAAACTGAAGTCTCTCATCCCTAAAAGAATTCTTGTAAATTTTTCTGCACTTTTTCCAATGCCTTCACATCCTTGCAAAAGTGTGGTGCCTAGAATTGGACACAATACTCCAGCTGAGGCTGAACAAGTGTTTTATAAAGGTTCATTATAAATTCCTTGCTTTTGTACTCTATGCCTCTATCTATATTTATTTCATCTGCCAGTAATTTCACCGGCCTATGTCCTCTTGAAGTCAACCTACCGAACTGGTCCCAAAAGGGCATAAGTCTTTATACCCTTGCCCAACAAAGATCCAACCAGCTCAGTTTTGAAATTTTCACTTCACCTAGCCTCAGGAGCTTTTTCTGACATGGGGTTGGGGTGGAGGATAGGGAAGAGAGTTCTAGATTTCCACTCCATGTTCTAAGACACAGTCTCTCGACCAAAAGCATTCATTGCTCTATTAAGATGCTGACATTTGCTGCTTGTTCCTACTTTAAGTTGCAAAGGTGTAAACCTTATGACTTCACAGTTGCTTTTCCAATAATGCAGGGTATGTGTTGTATAGATAAATACATGACGTAACAGGGCCTATTTGCGTATGTACAATAACAGTTTTCATTTGATGAAAGTAATATCTTTAGAGGCAGTGATTCATACATGGTGGAACTTCCAGCCTCTGAATTAAGCTGGTTGTAAACACACCTTCCCCTCAAAAGGAGGGGCACTGGCGGGGGGGGGTCAATTCAAATTTGGAAGCCTGAGATCAATAGATTTTTGTTGGGTGAGAGGATCGAGGAATAGCGAGGGAAGGTGGTTAAATGGAGTTGAAGTATACACTGGGAATGATCCCATAGAGCGGTGGAGCAGGATGAGGGGGCTGAATGGCCTCCCTCTGTTCCTGCATCGCTGGAGCCCAGTAGGGCAAAATGAGGTCACATCAAGTGATGACAAAACCATGGTGGGGGTGGTTTGATGCAGGGGGTTGGGGGTGGGGGTGGGGGGTGGTGGTTTGCTGGGCAGGTGAGATTTCCACCGTTTACCCTGTAACAAAATCACAAATCCCTTCTTCACAATTGTTGTGTAATTGTTATGAAAGAGAAAAAAAACCTCCATCTTCCCAGTGTATTTTCATACATTACAAGGATACAGACAAAGAACCGGAAAGTGAGATTAGGCTGTATTCCTCTGTACACATTGGCATGGATATGGTGAGCCAAATGCCCATGCCATAAATTTTATACGTTTCTTCAAATAGGATAGAAAAAAAAATGCTTTGAGCGTGTGTAAAAGTAAATTTCGACCTCCTACCTATTTACGAACAGACAAAATTTACAGACAGGTAAAGATAATGGGCCATCAAACCTGTCCACACACCAAAAAATTCATTGATAAATCTAGTGTCAATTGGAATTAGAGATCGCTATTGGCTTGACGAATTTATTTAAACCTAAGAATGATCAGAATTGTTATAATTACAAACTACTTCACAATTAAGGAAAGAAGGATAGAAAGAGATCAGAGAAAGAAAGAGGGACCGAACCAGATCACCAAATTAACCCCTCCACCTCTCAGGAATCTTCCAATGCACTTCAGAGATAAGAAGCTTCTGTACCAGTACACAATGGGAGTGCCTTGTAATACACATTGTCGTTACACAGCTAGGGAGTAAGTAGACTGTCACCTCTGACCCACAAAGTCACGGGTTCAAGTCCCACTCAGACTTGTGTACACAATCTAGGCTGACGCTCCTAGCATGGTAATGAAGGAGTGCTGCACTGTCAAAGGTGCTGTCTTTTGGATGAGCATTAAAGACCATCGATCCTTTCTTTTGGATGTTAAAGATCGCTCAACTGTTATTTGAACAGAAGGGGAGTGCTGAGGCTATTCACCAATATCTGGTCATTATCATGAAGATAAAAACAAAAAAACTGCGGATGCTGGAAATCCAAAACAAAAACAGAAATACCTGGAAAAACTCAGCAGGTCTGGCAGCATCAGTGGAGAAGAGCAAAGTTGACGTTTCGAGTCCTCATGACCCTTCAACAGAACTAAGTAGAAATAGGAAGGAGGTGAAATATAAGCTGGTTTGTGGGGGGGCGGGGAAGATGGGTGGGGGGGGGGTTGTTGGGACAAGCAAGCAGTGATAGGAGGAGATAACCAAAAGATGTCACAGACAAAAGAACAAAGAGGTGTTGAAGGTGGTGATATTATCTAAAGAATGTGCTAATTAAGAGTGGAGAGCAGGACAAGCAAGGTAGCTCTAGTCGGGGTGGGGTGAAATTAACAGAGGGTGGAATACATTTAAAAATAATGTGAAGCACAATGCAAACTGGAGGAACAGCACCTCATCTTCCAACTAGGCACTTTACAGCCTTCCGGACTGAATATTGAGTTCAACAACTCTAGATCTTGAACTCCCTCCTCCATCCCCAACCTCTTTCCATTTCTTCCCCCTCCCTTTTGTTTTTTCCAATAATTTATATAGATTTCTCTTTTCCCACCTATTTCCATTATTTTAAATGTATTCCACCCTGCTTATTTCACCCCATCCCCACTAGAGCTACCTTGCTTGTCCTGCTCTCCACTCTTAATTAGCACATTCTTTAGATAATATCACCACCTTCAACACCTCTTTGTTCTTTTGTCTGTGACATCTTTTGGTTATCTCCTCCTATCACTGCTTGCTTGTCCCAACAACCCCCACCGCCTTCTTCCCCCCGCCCCCCCTTAAACCAGCTTATATTTCACCCCTTTCCTATTTCTACTTAGTTCTGTTGAAGGGTCATGAGGACTCGAAACGTCAACCGTGCTCATCTCCGCCGATGCTGCCAGACCTGCTGAGTTTTTCCAGGTATTTCTGTTTCTGGTCATTATCACATTGCTGTTTGTGGGAGTTTGCTGCGCACAAATTGGCTGCCAAGCTCCTTACAACAATGAGTACACTTCAAAAAGTACTTGACTGTAAAGCACTTTGGGACGTTCTGAGGTTGCGAAAGGTGCTATAGAAATGCAATTTCTTTAAGTGACTGCTGGCACTGCCCAACAGACTGCTCAAACTTGGCCCCAACTCCCTTGGAATAATACCAGTCGGTAATTTGATCCTGAATCTTTATTAAATAATCAATGGGGAATGGGAGTGATTAATGAAGTCAGGGAGTTAGTTCTTCGATTAACACTTTCTTCCCCGGGGGTCGTTTTCCTCCCCAGGCTTTTTCCAGGTTTGATTTGGCTTCCTCCACTTGGGCTAAGGTATCAAAGGTGTTCTCGTACTCCTTCTGCACCTCCAAGCAGAGATACATTAGAGAATGCTGATGTTCATTCACCCAGGACAGAAGGAAAGCGCATTTCTTCCGAGCCCGGAAATGATCGGGATCTTCCTTGTGTCGGTATCGCTTGGCTTTTCCAAGGGTGCGGCTGAGGTGGGAGATTGCAGCCAGGGTGTATTGACCGCTCGGTGGCCCGCTCCCCCCAGATAGGAGGACACATGTGTCCTTGATTGTATTCACCGCTTCGAAGGGGTTGGAGGAGTAGGGGCTGCTCCGCACAGCCTCAACCCCAGCCTGCAGAGCCTCAGCAGTGGACATGAAAACACGATTGCCCTTCAGGGCCTCGGAGATTGTCATTGTGGCTTCAATAAACTCATCCCTCATTTCCCCTGATAAGTCCCCATTAATGAGTTTCATGGAGAATGCGTAGGCATAGAGAACGTTCACCACACTGTACTGGATCAGGGGAGAGGGCTTTGAGCACAAACTCAGCAAAGGGACAATGTTCCTGCAAATCGCAGGAATAGAATCATCGTGCTCCCAGGTTGTTGCTCTTTCGGTTTCTCCGCTCAACCTGTCCTGTTCTGAATCATTCTGGCTCTCAGTACCCTCAACATCAACCACAGGCTGGGGTTCTTTTATCCTCTCACTTGTTTGATCTTCTTCCAGCCCCTTTGAAGAAAATAAGACGGATTAGTTTATATTAATAAAGTGTTAAATGTCATTGATTCCCAGTGGTGTGGTTCAGCAATAGCACTCTCAGCTCTGAGCGATAAGTTTGTGGATTCAAGTTTCACTCCAGAGACTTGAGCAACATTCCCTCTTTGCTGTGCGCAGCCTATTCATTTAACTGTGTGGGCCCTTTAAATGCTTTGAGCAACTGCACAGAACTTCTGGGTTGTTGTGCAGGTAAGAGGGAGAATTGAACTCGAGGCCAAAATTGAGGCTGACAGTGAGGTGTACTGAAGGAGCACTGCACTGAGAGAGGGGCAGTACTGAGGGAACGCTCCACTATTAGTGAGGCAGTTTTGAGGGATTGCTGCACCATCAGAGGGCCAGTGCTGAGGGATTGCTGCACCATCAGAAGGTCAGTACTGAGGGAACACCTCACTGTTGGAGAGTCAGTACTGAGGGAGCGCTGCACAGTCAGAATGGCAGTACTGACAAAGCATTGCACTGTCAGAGGACCAGTTTCGGGAATAATAAAGGAAGTGGTGGAAAGATCCACAGAGTGATGCTCAGCACGTTGGCTGTGTCATGAACACTCCTTCCGTGACCAACAAGTCCTGGTGGGGCCTTGGGCCCAGAGCCTCTGGCCCAGAACTAGGGACACAGTCACTGTGCCACAAGAGGAGGGCTAGTACTGAGCAAGTGTTGGACTGTCAGAGTGGTAGCACTGAGCGAGTGTTTCATTGTCAGGGGGCAGTACTGTGGGAACACTGCACTGTAAGAAGTTTTAACTTTTGGATGAGATGTAAACGGAGGTGCCATCAACTCTCTCAGGTGGATCTAAAGGATCCCGTTATTTTCAAGGGAAGGCGGGAAATTCTCTTGGTATGTCGCCATTCCTGGCGGGTATGGACACTGAGTGTCAGCAAACTCCTTGACAACCAGGCACCACATGTACTCTCATGTCCCACATATATAACAGCAGCTTCCAGCAAGAACATGGGTGGGAGCATGAGCTCTGGGTGGTATTTTTAGTTTTGCCTCCTGCCCCTTAGGCCAGGGACACTGAAGATGATTAAAAATGATTTCACTGAGGTCAGTTAACTCAGCGCAGAACAGGATGGAATTTCATTGAGGATTGGGTCCTGGAGTTTAAAGCCGAAGAGGAGACCATTCGGCCCATCTCCACTGTGCCCTCTCTTTGAGGGTGCTCACTCCAATTTCATGCTCTAAAACAGCCACGGTTTATCTTCATCAGTAAAGTCCCCCAAATCATCTTAGCGAATATCTTCTGGAAGCTGGACTCCACTCCCAGAGGGTCCCCCCTAGGGTTAGACCCAGTGGACCCCCTCTTCTCCCAGGGAAAGAGCACCCCTCCCCCAGCACCCCATCCCCACACCCACCTCCCCCGCATCCCACACAGCATCCCTAGCCCCCCGCGCAATCCCAAGCACCACATTCTAGCCCACCCACCCCTAGCTCCCAACCCAACCCAACCCAACCCAATCCAATCCGAATACGGAGCTGCAGTTTCCCCTCCCAGCCACAGGCGGCGCTCGCTCTCACCCCGGGCTCCAGCTCCTGTACGGGGCCGGCGGGGCGCCGCTCCCACCACGGCCGCCACTCCTTGATCCAGGCCGCGGCCTCGCCGCTTTCCAGGAGCCGCTGGAAGTCGCGGCGCTGCTGCTCGGTCAGGGCCTCCCAGAGCCGGCGGGCCGGGGCGCCCTGGGTGTCCAGGCCTAGGCTTGGCTCCGGCTGCTGGGCCTCGGCATCCCGCAGCCGCCTCAGGCTTTCCCGCAGGTCCCGCCGCCCCTCGGCGCCTCCGGCCCGGGCCTCCGCCCGCAGTTCGCCCAACACCGCCTCCCGGTAGAAACTCTCGGCGCAGAGCCGGTGCCGCGAGCCGCGGTAACAGGGCAGCGAGCAAAAGGGCACGTTGCAGCGGGGGCAGGTGTAGCGGGCGGCGGCCCTGGGCCCGCTGCCTGAGCACAGGCCGCAAGCCTCGGCCTCGCGTTCCGGGGCCGGCGGGGGCAGCGACATCTCGCCTTGTCCCGGCGCCGCTGTCGTAAACCAGCGTCGCCTCTCGTTTGCGACAGCATCCCTCCCACTCTCGGAATAGGGGAACTTCACATTCACGACAGTGCCGTAATCCGCAATAAAGGGGCGGGGCCCTGGGCAGTTATACCCTGAGGCTTACAGAGGTTACACTCTGAGCAAAGCAAAAAACTGCAGATGCTGGAAATCAAAAACAAAAATACCTGGAAAAACTTAGCAGGTCTGACAGCATCTGCGGAGAGGAACACAGTTAACGTTTCGAGTCCGTATGACTCTTCAACAGAACTAAGGAAAAATAGAAAAGAGGTGAAATATAAGCTGCTTTAGGGGGGCGGTGGGGTGGGACAGGTAGAGCTGGATAGAGGGCCAGTGATAGTTGGAGATAACCAAAAGATGTCATAGACAAAAGGACAAAGAGGTGTTGACGGTGGTGATCTTAGCTAAGAAATATGCTAATAGGTGACATTAAGGCTAGAAAGCAGGACGAGCAAGGTACAGATAGCCCTAGTGGGGTAGGGGGATGTCTATGACATCTTTTGGCAATCTCCACCTATCATTAGCCCTCTATCCAGCTTTACCTGTCCCCCCCCACCTCCCTTAAACCAGCTTATATTTCACCTCTCTTCTATTTTTCCTTAGTTCTGTTGAAGTCATATGGACTCGAAACGTTAACTGTGTTCCTCTCCGCAGATGCTGTCAGACCTGCTGAGTTTTTCCAGGTATTTTTGTTTTTGTTTTATATTCTGAGCAGTAGGGGTGTGACTGGGTTGCTGCCATGTTCACAAAACAAAAATACAGAAGCTGGGACTGTTCTTAACCTCTGCTCTTAGAGATATGATACAACAGTTCAAAATCTTGAAGGGTTTTAAAAGAGCAAATTAGGAGAAACTGTTTCCACTGACAGTCAGTAACCATAGGGCACAAATTCAAGGTAATTGGTAAAAGAACTAGAGGGAAGATGCATAAAATGGGAGTGACAATTGCTAAACAGAGGGCTGGCTTGAACTCAATGGGTCGAATGGTATCCTCTGTCATAATGACTCTGAGCATTGGCATTTGTGAGAATGGATTTTTTAATAGTTTAGGAAATATGGTGTTATTCTGTAAAGAAGACTGGATGTCTGTGTGTGCTTGTGTGATTTTAATTAAGCTGGGCAGAGTTTGATAGAAGTCAGGTTGTCTGAGGGTTGGAAATATGAAAGGGATACAGATGTTAAGTTTGAGTTAGATCTAACATTTATATTTTTAGATAAATTGAGTTTGAAAATCAAAGGGGAGTCAGAGATGACATGAAACGTTTGCATCTTACAGGAGTTCCCTAGGTAAACAGTAGTGGGGATATATTTTGCAAAGACAAGATGGAACATGAAAGATCTTATATTTGGAAGGGTTTGATTTTCAAAGAGGTGCAAGAACAATGGAATGGAGATGAAAGGGAAAAAAGGTATATTAGAGATACTGTGAGTAACTGTTGAGCTAGAGATGACTGGATATAACGAGCTCTGGGCTGGTAGAGGATGCAGTTTGAATCACCCATCCAGTCAAGCCAGAAAAGTCTTGGGCTGCAGCAGTTTTATTCTGAAGTGGATTTCACCACAGAGTGGGAGAGGATAAAGGTCATTTGGTATGCCTTTATTGAAGCTATAGCAGTTTGCCTTGTGTAATATTACTGGATTTCATAGTAGACACCTATAAGGGATTGTTGCCTGGAAGGTGTTCACTTGTGGGTTTGACCAAGTAGAGTGTTTTTGGGGTAATGTTTTGGAAGACTAACAATTGTAATCTTGTGAGCTTAAGTAACTGTCTCCTCTTCACCATGAATGTTCAATGCTTCTACACCTCCATCCCCCACCAGGATGGTCTGAGGGCTCTCCGCTTCTTCCTTGAACAGAGGCCCAAACAATCCCCATCCACTACTCTCCTCCGTCTGGCTGAACTTGTTTTCTCACTGAACAATTTCTCCTTTAACTTATCTCATTTCCTCCAAATAAAAGGAGTGGCTATGGGTACCCACATGGGCCCCAGTTATGCCTGTCTCTTTATAGGGTATGTGACACATTCCTTGTTCCAGTCCTACTCAGGCCCCCTCCTACAACTCTTTTTTCGGTACATTGATGACTGTTTTGGTGTTGCTTCATGCTCTCGTCTGGACCTGGAAAAATTTATCAATTTTGCTTTCAATTTCCACCCCTCTATCACCTTCACTTGGTCCATCTCTGACACTTCCCTCCCCTTCCTTGATCTCTCTGTCTCAATTTTTGATGAGAGACTGTCCACCAATATTCACTACAAGCCCACCGACTCCCACAGCTACCTCAACTGCAGCTCCTCACACCCTGCTTCCTGTAAGGACTCCATCCCATTCTCTCAGTTCCGTCGTCTCTGTTCCGATGATGCCACTTTCCAAAATGGTGCTTCTGACATGTCTTCCTTCACCGAGGTTTCCCACCCACTGTGATTGACAGGGCCTTCAACCGTGTCCAAACCATCTCCTGCGCCTCTGCCCTCACACCTTCCTCTCCCTCCCAGAACCATGATAGGGTCCCCCTTGTCCTCACTTTTCACCCCACCAGCCTCCGCATTCAAAGGATCATCCTCCGCCATTTCCACCAACTCTAGCATGATGCCACCACCAAACATATCTTCCCTTCACCCCCCGTCAGCATTCCGTAGGGACCATTCCCTCTGGGACACCCTGGTCCACTCCTCCATCACCTCATCTCCCTCCCACGGCAACACCTGTCCTTTACCTCCTCACCGTCCAAGGGCCCAAACACTCCTTTCAAGTGAAGCAGTGCTTCATTTGCACCTCCTTCAATTTGGTCTACTGCATTTGCTGCTCCCAATGCGGTCTCCTCTAAATTGGAGAGATCAAAGGCAGACAAATTTCACCACATCTTTACTTCTCTTTAGCTCTGAAGAAGTCATGAGGACTCAAAACGTTAACTCTGTCTTTTTCTCCACAGATGCTGTCAGACCTGAGTTTTTCCAGCATTTTCTGTTTTTGTTTTAAGTTTTCCTTTATTTTTGTTAATAAAACTTCTACTTTTAATTTTTAAGATCCTAAAAGTGTTACTGGACCTCTTACTGCTGAGGTCGGTACGTCATCTTCTCGGTTTTAGAATACAAAAAAAAGCCAAGTTTCCTTTTGGGATTTGGTTTGCGCAGCAATTAACACCGGCTGTGGTCATGACACAACTAAATGTTGCTATTTACAACACATTTATAAAGTAAAGGTGGGGGAAGGTGGTGCTAGTACAAGTTTCAGGATAACAGCAGCAGTAGCAATAAAGGATATTAAGTATAATAGAATCCATATGGATTAAATTAAAACTTGAATGGTTTATCACCCCTATAGCAGTGTAGACGATCAAATGGTCAAGTAGAAAGGAATTGGAAGAAATATGAAAGCAAATCATGAGGCGATTAGCAGACAGAGGAATAATCAGAGATTTCAGCTACTCCTAAATAAACTGGCAGGAAGAAGCAGTTAAAGGGTAAACGAGAAGCAAATTTTTATAGTACATACAGAACTTCTTTCTCACACAAGAAAATAATCACCAGATCTTGTAATGGGTAATAAACTGGAATAGAAAGGAGAAGGAAGAGTAGGAGAGTATTGTAGTAGTAGTAGTGATCACAAAACAGTAAAGTTCAAATATAATATAGAAAAGAGTCATCTGGACTCAAAATGTTAACTCTGTTTCTCTCTTCACAGATGCTGTCAGACCTGCTGAGTTCTTCCAGCATTTTCTGTTTTTAATACAGTAAAGTTCAAGATTAGGATCAAGAGTGACATAAGTAGGTCATAGGCTAAGGTAATAGATTGGAAAAGAACAAATAATAGGGAAATGAGTGTGGAACTAAAGGTAAAATGGGACAAAATCTTGAAAGCAGACATAAAAATAGTGAGAAAGCTATAAAAGGGTAATCAATAAAGTTCAATAGAATGTATTCCATTAAAATCTCATAACAAGCAAGCTAATTATGGGACACAATGGATGAATACAGAACTAAAGAGAAAATGACATGTTGGAAGTAATAAAGAAGAGGACAAAAGGGATTAAAAAGAACTAAAAGGATAAAACCCCATGTCTGGATGGTATGCACCCTTGCATTCTCCAAGAAACTAGGGATTTGATAACAGAAGCACTTGTTTATATATATAATGTTACATATAGGAGGGATAGTGCTAGAAGACTGGCAGACAGCTAATGTTATATACAAAAAGAACAAAATCTGGAAACTATAGACCTTTCAGCTTAATGTCAGTGAGGAAAACAATAATGAAGTATATGCTACCAGAAGTGACAGAATAACATCCAGAGGTAGTAAATGTAATTAAAAAGTAGCATTGATTCTGAAAGGCCTTGCCAGCATTTAACACACACACACAAAGCTCTTTGTCTAAAATAGTGGTCACTACTGCCCTCAGTATCTGTCTAGAGAAAAATTTGAGTAATGAGTTAGCTATGCGTTGACTTTTTGAAAAAGAAAATTCAAATATAAAATTTCTAAGATAAAAGCAAAGAACTGCGGAAATCAAAAACAAAAACAAAAATACCTGGAAAAACTCAGCAGGTCTGGCAGCATCGGTGGAGAGGAGCACAGTTGATGTTTCGAGGCCTCATGACTCTTCAACAGAACTAATTAAAAATAGAGAAGGGGTGAAATATAAGCTGGTGGGGGTGGGGGGGGGGCGGGGGGTGTTGGGACAAGAAGAGCTAGGTAGAGGGCCAGTGATAGGTGGAGATAACCAAAAGATGTCACAGACGAAAGGACAAAGAGGTGTTGAAGGTGGTGATATTATCTAGGGAATGTGCCAATTAAGGGTAGAAAGGACGAGCAAGGTACAGATAGCCCTAGTGGGGGTGGGGTGGGGTGAGGGAATCGAAAAAGGCTAAATGGTAGAGATAAAACAATGGACAGAAATACATTTAAAAATAATGGAAATAGGTGGGAAAAGAAAAATCTATATAAATTATTGGAAAAAACAAAAAGGAGGGGGAAAATCGGAAAGGGGGTGTTGATGGAGGAGAGAGTTCATGATCTAAAGTTGTTGAACTCAATATTCAGTCCGGAAGGCTGTAAAGTGCCTAGTCGGAAGATGAGGTGCTGTTTCTCCAGTTTGCGTTGAGCTTCACTGGAACAATGCAGCAAGCCAAGGACGGACATGTGGGCATGATAGCAGGGTGGAGTGTTGAAATGGCAAGCGGCAGGGAGGTCTGGGTAATGCTTGTGGACAGACCGAAGGTGTTCTGCAAAGCGGTCACCTAGTCTGCGTTTGGTCTCTCCAATGTAGAGGAAACCGCTTTGGGAGCAACGAATGCAGTAGACTAAGTTGAGGGAAGTGCAAGTGAAATGCTGCTTCACTTGAAATGAGTGTTTGGGTCCTTGGACGGTGAGGAGAGGGGAAGTGAAGGGGCAGGTGTTGCATCTTCTGCGGTTGCATGGGAAGGTGCCGTGGTGGGGGTTGAGGTGTAGGGGGTGATGGAGGAGTGGACCAGGGTGTCACGGAGGGAACGATCCCTACGGAATGCTGCCAGGGGGATGAAGGGAAGATGTGTTTGGTGGTGGCATCATGCTGGAGTTGGCGCCATTTCCATTTCTGTTTAGTATTAAGTCACTTTATGCCTCACTACTTCCTTATTTCCTCCTAATAACTGTTCATTATTTTCTGTTCCTGCTCCAACAGCTATTGAATCTGTAGAATGTCTCTGGATATTCCCAACCCACTAATCACAGGTTGATGCTCTTCCCACTGCTCCATTTGGCTTTTCTGTAAAACCATTATTGCTGGTGCACTCAGTCCTTAAGTACCATTTCTCCATTGCAATGTTTTGACTTGTAATAAATCCACTGAACCAGCATTTCTGTCCTCATTTTCTAATCTGAAAACACATAACCAAGTACCTGTGGAACATGGTTGCTATTTCTTTATTATCTGTTATAGTCTCGCCTGCATCTGTCCTTTAATCATAGAATATGAGGAGGCCATGTGGCGCATCGTGCCTATGCTGGCTCTTTGACCATCTAATTAGTCCAATTTCCCTGCTCTTTCCCACAACCCTACAAAATGTTCCCCTTCAAAAATTTATTCAATTTCCTTTTGGAAATTACTATAGAATTTGCTTCCACTGCTCTTTCAGGCAGTGTATTCCAAATCATAACTGTGTAACAAATTCTCATCATGTTACCTATAGTTCTTTTGTCAATTACCTTTAATCTGTGTCCTCTGGTTACTGATCCTCCTCCTATTAGAAATAGTTTGCCATTATGCACTTTTATCGAAATTCTTCATAATTTTGAACACTTCTATTAAACTTCCCCCTTAACTTCTAGCTTAAGGAGAGCAACCCCAGCATCTCGCCACATAACTGAAATCCCTCATCCCTGGTACCATTCTTGTAAATCTCCTCTACGCCCTCTCCAAGACCTTGACATTTTTCCTAAATTTTGGTGCCTAGAGCAGCTGGGGCCTAACCAGTGATGTAAAAAGGTTCAACATAACTTCCCTGCCATTGTACATATGCCAAGAATCCCAAAGGTTTTTAAAAAATTATTTCATGGGATGTGGGCATCGCTAGCAAGGCCAGCATTTGTCGTCCATCCCTAATTGCCCTTGAGAAGGTAGTGGCGAACTGCCTCCTTGAATCGCTGCAGTCCACCTGGTTTCTCTCCTACCTTCTCTCATGTCCTCTCCAATCTCATCTTGTCCATAAGACTCACCTTCTGCTCCCTCAACCCTATTCCCATTAAATTGCTGACCAGGTCCCCATACTAGCTGATACCGCCTCAGGTTTTGCCCCAGCCCTTCAAATCTGTCAATATCACCCCTCCTGAAAAAAAAATCCCTAACTCTGCTCTCTTTGCAAACTGCCTCCCCATCTCCAATCTCCCTTCAAGTGTCCTTGAGTGTATTGTCGCTTCCCAAATCTGTCATTTTTCTTGCAACTCCATGTTTGAATCCCTCTAATCAGTCAGCCACACTACCAAAACGGCTCTTATTAAAGTCACAAATGGAATTCTATGTAACTGTGACCATGGTAAATTATCCCTCCTCATCATTCTTGACCTATCTGCAGCCGTTGATGTGGTGGACCACACCATCCTCGCCACTGTCCAGCTGGGTGTGACTTTCCTTACCTAGTTCCGTTCCTATCCAATTGTAGTAAGACAATCAACTGACTTCTCTTCTCACTCCTGCACTGTTACCGCTGGAATCCCACAAGGATTTATTCTTGGTCCCTCATATTGCACATCTATTGAGGCTATTGAGTTGGATGATCAGCCATGATCATAATGAATGGCGGAGCAGGCTCGAAGGGCCAAATGGCCTACTCCTGCTTCTAGTTTCTATCTACATTCTACTCCTTAGCAAAATCATCCAAAAATATGTCTGTTTCCACAAGTACGTTGACAACATCTGGCTCTACCTAAGCGCCAACTCTCTCAGCCCCTCCACTGTCTCCGATTTGTCAGTCTGCTTGTCCGACATCCAGTACCAGGTGAGAAGTTTCCTCCAACTAAATGTTCAAAAGACGAAAACCATTGTCTTTCGGTTCCCGCCACACACTACCTTTCCCTAAGGCTGAACTAGACTGTTTGCAACCTTGACATCCAATTTAACTTTCCATATCTGCTTCATCACCAAGGATGCCTAATTGCACATTCATAACATCACTGCCTCTGTCCCTGCCTCATCTGATCTGCTGCTGAAACCCTCATCCATGACCTTGGTTCCCTCTATATTTGACTATTCCAATGCTCTCCTGGCTGACCTCCCATCTTCTTCCCTCCGTAAACTTGAACACATCTAAACTAGAGTATTGTGAAAAAAGAGACGTGTCGAAGCTTTTTGTCTTGCACTCATCAGGACACAACAAGAATAGCAATATACCAATGTTTTCCCCTTATATTGGTTTTCTTGCGAAGTGTCCTGATGAGTGCAGGGTGAAAAGCTTAAACATGTCTCTTTTCTCAGCAATACTCAAGTTCTGTACTACCAAATGACTATTCATCTGAACTCTGCTACCCATGTCCTAATTTGCACCAAGTCCCATTCACCCATCACCCTATGCAGGAGTTAAATTGGCTTCCAGTCCGGCAATGCGTTGATTTTAAAATTGTCAGCTTTGTTTTCAAATCGCTCTATAGCCTTGCCCCTCCATATCCCTGTAATCTTCTCCAGCACCACAACCCTCCAGTTCTGCCTCTTGTACATCTGATTTTCATAGCTCCAACAGTGGCAGCCATGCCAACAGCCACCTAGGCCCTAAGCTCTTGAATTCCCTCCTTAAACCTCCACACGTCTCTACCTGCCCTCCTTTAATATGCTCCATAACACCTACTTCTTTGATAATGCTTTTGATCATCTGTCCTATATATCTCTTTATATGGCTCATTGCCAAATTTTGTTTGATAATGCTCCTGTGAAACACCTTGGGATGCTTTACGACATTAAAGATGCTATATAAATGCAAGTTGTTGTTGCTGGTAACAAATACGTCATTTTCCCCTCGACTATGTGGTAATAGATTTGACAGAAAGTGCTATTACAATATATCCCTTCTGCTTTACAGTACATTGTAAAACACAGAAGTGAGAAAAAAATCTATTTTAAAAATCTGGCATTTGTATTTGACTTACATTTCTGAGCACCCACTCAAGTCTAGTCTGACAGACTAATTTTTCTTAAATAGAACTAGCATAGTGTTAAACAAAATCTCCACAGATAAAGAGGGGCCTGTGCTGCATCTAACCCATCCCAGAAACAAAAAACTTGGAACCAGTCCTCAATTTTCCCCTTTCTCAAAGTCCGATCCTGAGCATTTCATTCCACACGATTATTACCTTCTGTGGCAAATAAACCTAATGTAAATCCTGTCACACAGTTCTGGAGTTTGTGGCAACCTCTCATGGCCTAGGATATCCCCAAGCCAATGAAATTCTTTTGAAGCATAGTCTTTGCTGTAATGTAGGAAACCCAACAGCCAGTATTCACACAGCGAGTTCCCACAACCACCAATGTGGTAATGACTAGATAATCTGTTTCAGTGATGTTGGTTGAGAGAAAATTACTGGTTCAGGACACTGGGGGAAAACTCCCCTGTTTTTCTTCAAATAGTGGCCATGGGCTCTTTTACATGCAGCTGAGGGGGACACACAGGCTTTCAATTTTTTGAAAGACAGCACCTCTGATAGTGCAGCACTCCCTTGATAGTCCACTGGGAGTGTCAGCCCAGATCATCTGATCAACTCTCGAGTAGGACTTGAACCCACAAACCTCTAACTCAAAAGATGAGAGTTTACCCACCGAGGAATGGGCTGATGACTTATGGTCTACTGGTCTCATCCTCAAGTGTTTGAATAGTGTGGGTGAAATGCAACTTTAGCAGAAGTGCAAGATGAGTAAATGATCAGAAAGCAGTTGCTTTGTGCTCCCCCCACTGAAACTCAATGTCACTGCTGCTATTTCCAGCGATGATGATGCTTGTGTAAGCCCGGCAACATTTTAGTTTCCCCTCCTACGGTGATGATTCTTTTTAAGAGCTGTATAGAGGAGAATTCTCCATTCAATGTACACACAGGATGTCCTACAAAATGGTAAAGGAGTTGATAGTGAAAAACTATTTCCTTTGGTGGGAGAATCCACAACAGAGCCAGGCCTTTCAGAGATGATGTCGGGAAGCACTTCTTCACACAAAGGGTGGGGGGTGGTAGTTCTAGAAAACTCTCTCCCAACAAGCCCTGGATGCTGGAGGTCAATTGGAGATTTCAAAACCAAGATCAGTCAATTTATATTAGGTTAGAATATCAAGGAATAAGAAACAAAGGTGTCTAGATGGCACTGTGGTGCGGATCAGCCATGATCTAATTGAGTGATGGAACAGGCTCAAGGGGCTGAATGGCCTCCTGTTTTTGTAAATACTCCTGCTGGGACTATATTCTTTCGCATGTGTAAATGTGGGGATCTCACTAGAGTTGAACACCCAGGACATGGGCAGTCCAATTAGTGAGCACCTGATGTTTTTCAACCTAGGGTATTAAAAGGAATGGGTGAGGGAATTGCAGGCTGTCTTAAAAAGTCACATATTCATGGCATGTTTCCTTGTCTTGTTACTTGCCTGAAGCCCATGAGATCAGTAGCTGGAAATCGGCCTTGTTCTCCCCAGCCCCGCACACTACTTTCATAATATGCTAGCCAATCACCCATGGCATTGCTCTTGGTGAGAGCACACACTGCTTCATAGATACCGGAGCAACAGTTCACATAACACAAGGTATTACTCCGCTAATAAGCGCAAGCAAACATGGTTAATGAGTTCCTTCAAATCACAAATCAATGGCATTCCTGGGTCAATTAAAGTCCAATTATTCTTATAGGGATCTTCAGGTCAGTTAGAGTTCAAGTTCTCATTATTCCCCCTCTTAAATGCGACTCCTAAAGGTGAACAGAGAGTATTAGCATCTGGCTGAGAAATTTCACTGTAAATGCAAGTGATGTGCTCTCTTTCTATTTTGGCAAGTGACAGAAATTTACCAATGTTATCTTCTTAAGGGCAGTGTTTTATAAAGGTTGAACATAACTTCCTTGCTTTTCTACTCTATGCCTCTACTTATAAAACTGAAGATCCCATGTGCTTTTATTAATCAACCTTCTGAACTTGTCCCGTTACCTTCAAAGATTTGTGTACATATACCCCCAGGTCTCTCTCTCTTGTACTATTTAGTTTATCACTTCACACTTACCTGCTTTAAATTTTATCTGTCATCTGTCTGCCCATTTCACCAGTCTATGTCCTCCTGATATCTGTTACTATCCTTCTTGCTGTTTATCTAACATGATGTAATCACAATTGAAGCAGAAACTAATCTGGTAGTTAATTCCATAGCCTCACCAGTCTGTGTAAAAGTTTCTCCTAATCCTTATCCTGAATCTCTTAAATTTAATCCAAAGTATCTATGTCCCCATGTTCTGGGCCCCTGTGTCACTGAAAACAGTCTGTTTATATCTTTCTCTCCCATTCCTAATTTTAAGCACCTCTATCAAATCATTGCTCTATCCCCACTGTACTAAGAAAAGCAGCCCACATTTTCTAGTTTTTCTTTGTATTCGCATTTCCTCACATCAGGCAGCATCCTGGTGAATTTGTACTGTACCCTCTCTAAAACCTCAACATCCGTCCTCAATGGGTGGGACCTCAAAACTGCATGCTTCCAGTTGTGATCTTACTAATGTTTTATATAGACTCACCAGTATGTCGTGACTTTAATACGGCTTTCCCTGAAATATACAAAAATGGGTCAGTAACTTCTCTCCTGCTATGACCTCAGTGGAAAGAGTAGCTTAGGGAAATTCCATCTATACCATATAGCCAAAGGAGGTTTTAATTTTTGGGTATCTTGGAGGATTTTCTGCTCACTGTGTGGAATCGTGGCACACATGCACGTTTTCATTCCTTTTGCTTTGTTTGTAGCCAGATCCCATCCTGTCCTCAGCCAACATGTGGTCGGGCTCAAGGGAGATTTCCTCTGGCGACCAAAGAGGCTCCTCACCGGCCCCTCCTCCCCTCCCCTCCCCCCTCCCCACCCCAACGACACTCTCCCATCCCCCCACTGAGCATGATTTCCCCTCCTCACCGTCCGCCAACCTGGGTACTGTACCCCTCAAAACTCTCGACTCAGGACCCCAACCCAACCCAACCGAAAGCAGTTAACAGTATAGGAAATAGGAGGAGTAGGCCATTTGGCCCGTTGAGCCTGCTCTGCCATTCAAACAGATCATGGTTGATCATCCGCCTCAACGCCAGTTTTCCCACTATTCCCATATCTCTCGATGTCATTAGTATCCAGAAATCTTATCATAGAACCATAGAACACTACAGCACAGAAAACAGGCCATTCGGCCCTTCTAGTCTGTGCCGAAATATTATTCCGCTAGTCCCTTTGACCTGCACCTAGTCCATAACCCTCCAGACCTCTCCCATCCATGTATCTATCTAATTTATTCTTAAAACTTAAGAGTGAGCCCGCATTTACCACGTCAGATGGTAGCTCGTTCCACACTCTCACCACTTTCTGAGTGAAGAAGTTCCCCCTAAACCTTTCCCCTTTCACCCTAAAGCCATGTCCTCTCGTGTTTATTTCTCCTAATCTAAGTGGAAAGAGCCTACTTGCATTTACTCTGTCTATACCCCTCACAATTTTGTAAACTTCTATCAAATCTATTTATTAATATTTATCAATTTCTATTTTGAACATGCTCAATGACTGAGCATTCCTCTGGGGTAGAGAATTCCAAAGATTCACCACCTTTTGAGTGAAGAAATTCCTCCTCATCTCAGTCTTAAATAGCCTGCCACTTATTCTGAGTCTGTGTCCCCTGGTTCTAGACTCACCTGCCAGGGGAAACTGCCTATCCACATCTACCCTGTCACACCCTGAAAGAATTTTGTAAGTTTCAATGAGATCAGTTCTCATTCTTCATAACTCTGGAGAATACAGGCCCAGTTTCCTCAATCTCTCCTCATGAGACAATCCTGCCATCCCGGGGATTAGTCTGGTGAACTTCTGTTGCACTCCCTCTATGGCAAGTAGATCTTTCCTTAGATAAGGAGACCAAACATGTACACAATACTCCAGATGCAGTGTCACCAAGGATCTATACAATTGCAGAAAGACATCTTTACTCCTGTACTCAAATCCCCTTGCGATGCAGTATTGTGGGAATGTAACAAGAACATAAGCAATAGCAGGAGTAGGCCATTCAATCCTTTAAGCCCACTCTGCAATTCAAGGAGATCATGGCTGATCATCTACTTCAACACCATTTTCCTGCACTATCCCCATACCCCCTTGATGTTTTTAGCATGTAGAAATCTATCAGTCTTGAACATACACAACAGCCTCTGCAGCCCTCAGGGACAGAGGATTCCAAATATTCACCGCCCTCAGTCAAGAAATTTCTCCACAGCTCAGTCCTAAATAGCCTGCCACTTATTCTGAGACTATGTCCCCTGGGTCTGGACCACCCCCACCCCCCTTCAAGCCAGGAGAAAATCCTTCCTGCATCTACCCTGTTGAGCCCTGTAAGAATTTTGTATGATTTAATGAGATCACCTCTCATTCTTCTAAACTCCAGAGAATAAAGGCCCAGTTTATTTAATCTTTCCTCATAGGGCAATCCCTCCATCCCAGGAATTAGTTTGCTGAACCTTCGTTGCACTCCCTCTATGGCTAGTATATCTTTCCTCAGGTAAGGAGACCAAAACTGCACACAATATTCCAGGTATGGTCTCACCGAGGTTCTATATAATTACAGTAAGACATCTTTATTCCTATACCCAAATCCTCTTGTAGTAAAGGCCAACGTACTATTTGCCTTCTTAACTGCTTGCTGTACCTGCATGTTAGCTTTCAGAGACTCATGAACAAGGACACCCAAGTCCCTCTGAAGTTCAACACTTCCCAGCCTCTCACCATTTAAGAAATACTCCATATTTCTGTTTTCCTTACCAAAGTGGATAACCTCTTAATTCTCTGCATTGTATTCCATCCGCCAAATCTTTGCCCACTCACTTAGCCTCTCCAAACCCCCTTGAAGTACCTTTGCATCCTCCTTACAACTCAAAATTCCTTTGTGTCATCTGCAAACTTGGTAATATTACATTTAGTCCTCACATCCAAATCATTGATAGTGTGTGAAATAGCTGGAGCCCAAGCACTGATCCTTGTGGTAACTCACTAGTCATAGCCTGCCAACCTGAAAATGACCCATTTACTCCTACTTTGTTTTCTGTCCATTAATCAGTTCTCAGTCCATGCCAGTATATTCCCCCTAATTCCATGTGCTCCAATTTTGTTTACTAACCTTGTGTGGGACTTTATCAAAAGCTTTGAAAATCACATCCACCAGTTCCCCCTTATCCATTCTGCTAGCTACATCCTCAAAAAACTCCCAACAGGTTTGTTAAACGTGATTTCCCTTTTATAAATCCATGTTGACTCTGTCCAATCCTACCATTATTTTCTAACCGTCTGATAGCACACCCTTTATTAGAGATTCTAGCATTTTCCCCACAACTGATGTTAAACTAACTGGTCTGTAGTTCCCCATTTTCTCTCTCCCTCCTTTCTTAATAGAGGGGTTACATTTGCCACCTTCCAATCTGCAGGAATCGTTCCAGAGTCTATAGAATTTTGAAATATGACCATCAATGCATCCACTATCTCTACAGCAACCTCTTTCAACACTTTGGGATGTAGATCATAAGATCTAGGGGATTTATCTACTTTAAATCCATTAATTTCTATTACTTTTTAAAAAACTAATATTAATATCTCATTCCTCATTTACATTAGTCCCTTGATTCTCCATTATTTCCAGGAGGTCTTTAGTATTTTCCTCCGTGAAGACAGGCATGAAGTACTTGTTTAGTTTCTCTGCCATTTCCTTTTTCCCCATTATAAATTCTCCTGACTCCACTTGTAATGAACTCACATTTGTTTTTGCTAATCTTTTCCTTTTTAAATACCTATAGAATCTTTTAGTGGTTTTTGTGTTTCTCACGAGTTCACTCTCATATTCTATTTTCTTATTCGTAATCTTTTTCTTGGTCCTCCTTTGCAGAATTCTAAAATGCTTCCAATCCTCAGGTTTACCATTTTTTTAAAAACAACTTTATACGCCTCTTTCCTTTGATCTAATACAATCCTTGATTTCTTTAGTTAGCTACAATTGGAACACTTTCCTTGCTGGGTTTTTGTACATTAAAGGAATGTATTTCTGTTGTAAGCTATGTATTAGTTCTTTATATGTTAGCCATTGCCTGTCTACCATCATACCTTTTAATGTACTTTCCCAATCCACCATAGCCAATTTGCTCCTCATACCTTCATAGTTTCCTTTGTTTAGTTTTGAGACCCTAGGTTCTGATTGAACTACATCACTTTCAAACTTAATGTAAAATTGTATCATATTATGGTCACTCTTTCCTAAAGGTTCCTTTATAAGAAGATTAGCCCTTTATCATTACACTATACTAGATCTAAAATAGTCCGTTCCCTAGTTGGTTCCTCAACATACTGCTCTAGAAAACCATCTTGCATACATTCTAAGAAATTGTCCTTTACAACATTAGTACTAATTAGGTTTACGCAGTCTATATGTAGATTGAAATCCCCCATGATTACTGTATTACCTTTGTTACACGCACCTCTAACTTCCTGATTTATACTATGATTTACATTACCACTACTTTCGGTGACCTATAAACAGTTCCTATCTTCCCCCACCCCCTTACTGTTTCTTAGTTCTACCCAAATTTATTCTTTGTCTTGATCTTTAGAAATAAGGTCATCTCTCACTACAGTACTAATGCCCTCTTGTTAACAGAGCTACCCCACCACCTTTTCCCAGCTTCCTGTCCTTCCTGAATGCCACGTGCTCTTGCATATTCAAGTCCCAGCTTTGGTTTCCTTCAAGCCATGTCTCTGTAATGGCTATCAGGTCATACATATGAATTTCTATTTGAGCTGACAATTCATCTGTTTTATTGTGAATGCTGCAGGCATTTGGCTACAGAGCCTTAATTCAGTTATTTTAAACTGTTTTTGTAAATTCTGGCCCTATTTGCTGGCACACTCTTAAGTTTGCAATCACTGTCCCTTCCTGTCATACACTAATTATCATTACCTTTATTGCTAGCTTGATCTATTGCCTTTATCACTTACTCAATCTTCCCCTACATGATCCCTTCCCCCCACTATTTAGTTTAAAACTCTCTCTACTTCTCTAGTTATACGACTCGCTAGAACACTGGTCCCAGCATGGTTCAGATGAAGCCAACGCCAATGGTACAGCCCCCACTTTCCCCAGTACTGGTAGCCAGTGCCCCACGAACTGGAACCCACTTCTCCTACCCCAGTCTTTGAGCTATGCATTAATCTTCATAGTTTTATTTACCCCATGCCAATTTGCACATGGCTCTGGATTACCACCTTTGAGGTTCTGCATTTTAATTTAGTGCCTAGCTCCCCATACTCCCTACGTAGAACCTCTTTCTTAGTCTCACCTATGTCGATGGTACCTACATGGACTATAACAACTGGATCCTTTCCCTCCCACTGCAAGTTCCTCTCTAGCCCTGAGCAAATATCCCGAACCCTGGCACCGGGCAGACAATGCAGCCTTCTGGATTCTCGCTCTCAGCTGCAGGAAACAGCGTCTATCCCATCACTACACTGTCCCCTACTACCAGTACATTGCTTTTAGCTCCCCCCACTTGAATGGCTCCCTGTACCATGGTGTCATGCTCAGTTTGCTCATCCACACTACAGCCCTCATTCTTGTCCATACAAGCTGCAAGAACCTCAAACTTGTTATTCATTTGCAAGGGCCGAGGCTCCTCCACTCCACCTGCTTGATCCCCTTACCAGCTTGACTCTCAGTCACATCCTCTTGTCCCTGACTACTGAGCAAATCAGACAGCGCTAACCTAAGGGGTGTGACTGCCTTCTGGAAAAAAGTGTGCAGGTAGCTTTCCCCTTCCCTGATGGGCCGTAATGTCTGCAGCTTGGCCTCCAGCTCATTAACTCTGAGCTGAAGCTCCTCAAGTCACAGACACTTACTACAGGTATGGTTGCCATGGATTGCAGTGGCCAAGGAGCACCCACCTGTTGCAGCCAGGTCACATCACCTGTTCTGCCATCTTTATTGTGCTAATTAAATTTAATTTTCTTAATTTATAGTTCTCGTCACCGAACTCCCTCACTCATCAAACTCCCAGTTTCTCACACTGTACACTCAAGCAGCATTGAGGGACCCTTGTATTTTATAGTCTAGGAGAAACAATGATGATGTGTCAGCTCTGGTAAAGCTCAGAAATCAGTTTAAAGTAGCTATCTAATTAACTAGTTATAGCTGCTCCCAGGGAGCTTCGTATATCCGTGTTTAAGACTGGAAGAAACTTAACTTACCTCTAACTAAAACAGTAACTCCTAAGTTAATTTCTAAATGTAAACAAAAACTAGACTTTAGAGAGACATTAATCTTTAAGTTCCCCTCACTCAGCAAATCTCCGGATTCACACACTGCATTCAAGCAGCACTCAGTGCAGAACTAATCTGGGACCATCATAATCTGTACAATTTGGACACACCACCATGCCTTTACTGACTGGTCAGGGTGGGGCAATGATTTCTGTTCCTGGACTGATAATCCAGAGAATGGGAGTTCAAAAGCACATCAGGGGCAGTTTGAAAATTTGGATTCAGTTTTTAAAAACCTGCTGTCAATAAAATTTTGCTATGAAGTGACCACGAGTTGTCATTAAAAACACAATTAATCTCCTTTAGGGAAGGAAACCTGCTGTCCTTACTCAGTCTGGGTCTGTATGTAACTCTGCCAACATGGCTGGCTCTTGACTGCCCTCTGCAGCGGCCCAGTAAAACAGTTTGTATCAAACCCACTACCAGTTGTTGAAGTAGGCCACCACTTCAGGGTATTTTGTGATGGTCAGTACCATTGATGCCCGCTTTCCAAGAATAGTAAAAGTCTCATTAAAGTATCCATTTTGATTAGAATATTCCAAGTACTGTACAATAGTTAAACGGGAGCAGTGCTATTTGCTTTAACCACAGTAAGGTACCAAGACAAAACAGGAGATTGAAGTTTTTTTTGACACAGTGAAAAAGGAGCAACCGTTCTCACTCGCAGGAGGGTCAATTACCAAATGCCTTAAATCTGTGTCCCTTGCTTAAAGGTTTGGAGGGCAGATGAGGAGCATTTTTTTGTTTTTTTTTTTACACAGTGAATTGTAGGGATCCAGAATGAACTGCCTGAAAGGGTGATGGAAGCAGATTCAAATATAACTTTCAAGAGGGAATTGGATAAACACTTGAAGGAGAGAGATTTGGAGGGCTGTGGGGCAAATGCAAGGGAAGTGTGACTAACTGGATAGCTCTACTAAAACAGTCAACATACATACAATTGGCCAAAGAGTCTCATTCTGTGCTGTACAATCCTACAAAAGACACAGCACGGCCTCAGTGCCTGTAAGAGACGAAATGTGCTAGTGTTTGGGGTGTACACTCTTAGTCACAATAAATGCCCCTACTGTGGTTCAGTCAGTCGTAATCTTGCCTCTGAATCTGAAGGTCATGGGTTCAAGGCCCACTCCATGGCTGCTATTTGAAAAGGAGCAGGGGGAGTCCTCTCTCGTGTCCTGCTCAATATTTGTCTCAACCCACATCACTAAAACAGGTGAACATTTATTTCATTGCTGTCTGTGGGAGCTTGCTGTGCACTAATTGGTTGCCAAGTTTCCTGGGCATTGGCTGTGGGACCTCCTGAGGTTGTGAAAGGTACCATAAAAAACACAAGGCTTTTTTTTTTAACCCCCCCCGAATACCTTCCAGTCTCCAGTTCTAGTGAAGAGTCAGCAGCTCGAAACACTAACCTGTCTTCACCTCCCAGGTGCTGCTTCTTATTACAGATTTAGAACAGCGTAGAAATTAAATCAGCTAATTTTATTTTAGGACAGAGGCTAGAATTACAATCCAAGTTGAAGTAAGGAGCATTGCTCCAGTTTGTGTCTGCCCAATTCTCCAGCATTTTTGAGATTTTATCCCTAGTCTTTCATTTTGATCTACGGCCGTGGCAAATTCAAATACACACAAGGCATCACAAGGATATGGGGCAAACTGGATGTGTCAGAATATAGGCTTATGAAGATATTTACAGGGTCTTGGCATTGTAAGAGTTAAATGACCCTAAGCTTTTTGCTACAACTGCAAAATACACTGCTATTGGACTGTCTTGACTTTTGGCAGGTGCAGGATAACATAAATCACAAGTGTCCCTGTCAATGCAAAAACTAATCGTTATTGCTAGGAGAGAGGAAAACAGATTGAGACTTAAAGCAGCGTTCTCTCTCAAATCACTGACTGTGTGAATACACCTAGAGCTTTCTGTAATTTACTGAATCCCCTTATACTCTTTTTCAGTATTAAAACTTTGCTAGGTTGCGGTTTAATATTATGTTTGCTAGACTAAAGTTTAATTTCTCCTCTTTAAGAATTAAAGAGAATGCTGGCTAATTCATTTGTCTAGAGCATGGTGCTAAATAATACAGACAGCACTGGTTCAGTCCTCGTACTAATTGAGGTAGTTCTTGGGGCCTGCCTCTTCCCCTTGCCCCATTTGAGTTATCTTGGCACAGAGATGTGTGGAGAGCCGTGGCTTGTAACCCTTGGACACCAAGGATGCTACATGAAGAAGGACAAAGAGGCTGATTGAATTCTCAAGGGATAGGCAATAAATGCTGGCCTAGCCAGCAACGCCCACATTCCGTGAAATGAATAAAAGAAGAATTCAGATTTTACAGCTGGAATGGTCATTAGTGTGGAACTGCAGAAACAAGGAAAGTTTGTGGAAAGGTCAGAAACAAAGATAAGGGATTTTAAGTCATGCACACTTACACATTTGGCCCATGATTTTTTTCATAAGGGGAATGTGGGTGTTACTGATGAAGCCAGGATTTATTGCATTTATTACACATTAGTTGATTGGGTAGAAAGAGGAGGGGGGTGGTATGGAAGATACATGATTGGATGAATGTTGCTGCAGTTTTGTTTTGAGTTACAACTGAAGGTACTTGGACTTTTCTCACTGTAGCGAACTGAGCTGAGGTTGCAGTGACAGAGTGTGGTCACAACTTCCACTCATGGATCATTGATGTAACGCAGTTTTCAATTGTTCCATGTAAACTGCTACTCAAATACTGTATGTATTGATTCTGAATTATTAGTCCTAACTGCTACAAATACGCAATCAGCTTCAAACTATTGGACAAAAAGTGCAAAGGGACTTTAAAATTATTAGAGATGTACCAACAGATCTTTTCTGTCCCTGTTAATTTTCATATTTAAATTCTAAAAACATTTCAGGCATGCAGAGCCCCTAAACATTACACAAAACACGAACATATACAAACCATTTTAATATGAAAAATGTACATTTTTTTCTGAAAAAACAAAAGTAACTTTATGTACAAGGGCCAAACATTGGTGCAAATGCAATGACATGGGCTGGCAATGCTTTCATTGCTGAAAGATTTGAGGTTGATCAGAGTTTGCAGCACGCCAGATTGAGACACTGTGCACAATTCACCCACCCGCCATGGGTTTCCTTACAGATACAACACTGACAACAGCTGGTGTCTTTCTTGGAGGAGGAATCACAGTTCCGACCCTGGCAAGTGATGCCCTTCAATACAAGTCGATGCATGAAAGAGTGTCGGGATGATTGACAGCCATGACAAGCTGTTTCATTTCAGCTTGTCAAATTTTATTGTGAGGTTTAATGGCACCCAGTTTTGTTTGGCAATGCTCCTGTGAAGCACTGTATGATGTTTTACTATGGCCATTGTTTTTTCTTTTATCTCCATTTATAGGATTACCGTAAAACACAAGAACTGTTGTTCTCAGAATTGAACCTGTTTGGAGACCTTTTAAAGCAATGTTTCTTGCTTGTTGCTAACCCCAATGATGTTCTAAGCACCCTCACCCCCACAACTTTCTCAGGTGAGTGAATTGTTACACAGACATCACAAAGTGTAAAATATAAAAAAAACACAAACTTCGATGTGGCAATTTGGGCGACGTATAAGAGGGCAGCAAGTACGTGTGAAACTGTAACAAGAACAAATACTTTCAGGAGAGAAGGAGCAGAAAGGAGTCTCACAGCTGTGCGATTAATGATATTCCAGCTATCCTATCACACAAGAACAGATTTCATATAACCGAAACAAAGAGAGACATGAGGGCTGGTAATCTACACAAAAAAATAACAGCATTAATAGTTTGACATATTGCAAGAGCATAACGTCCCATAACTTACCCTGGCCCACAAGAGGGACTGGGAGTGACAGAATCAGCAGGGAGCGATGAATAAAAAGTACTTATTTCTGTATTGTACTGTGAGATCCAATCACACTGACGCCATAGCTTGAAGGAGCAGTGGCTATACAGACCCAACCAGTCATGTGCTACTGGAATTACCCACAAGTTACTGGTTGTCAGAAGGACATCAGTTGCTAAACATCCTATGAATTTCTGTACTTACTGTGCCTTTGCTCATCTCTACGAGGTTTTGGTGTCTGGTTTGGCTTCTGAATTGCCGGTTTTATTACCTTAGAAGGTACTTTAAAGATGCAGCTGGATATCACGTCGAACAACTTGCTGCCCGCATGCCACAGCTGCTCAGTGACCAACAACAAAACTTTCGTCCCCCGGTTAAAGCAAAGGAAACTCGTTCAAATAATCAAGTCTTAATTTTTGTCTCCAACCCAAATGAAACAAAAAGGAATCGATACTGGAGCCGAGGAATTGCTTCTTGGGTTTTACAGACAGATGCTGACCCTGGCCCACAGAGCCATATCCGGGATCAGCTTCACTTGGTGGAGGAGGAGGATGGTGGTGGGCGCTCCTTGTCCTCCAGCCCCCTGCACACCTCTGGAGACCTGGCACCAGTCTGTGTGGCTTACGGTAGCTCTGTTCGCCAGTGCGGTGCTGTGCTCATCAGTCCTGAATGTCTGCTCTGATGTACGACGGCCAGTCACCACCTCATATTTCCACGTCACTCTCCTTGTCATTGTCGTGGTCACCGTCATAAAATTCGTTCCCAGCTTCTGGCCTGGAGGATTTGTTGAGGCACAGAAATGATTATTTTCTCCTTCACTCCAACTTACAGCACTTTTTACAAATACTACATATAAATACAAACACCATGCACACAAGTACTATTTAAAATATGAATGCTGTATGTAATAGTTAATGATCTAGAATGTGCTGCCCAAAAAAGGGAGTGGAAGCAGGTTTAATGATAAATTCCAAAAGACAATTGGATAAATATTTGAAGGGGAAAAATTTGCCAGAATAGGAGGAACAGGGACAGTGGACTAATCAGGTTGTTCTACCAAAGAGCCAGTACAGGCACAATGGGCCGAATTGCCTCCTCCTGCACTCTGAGAATTCTATATCTTAAGCATGCTTCCTAAGTTTACTCCATAATTTACTATTTGGGGAAGAGAGTTCTCCCCAAATACTCTTCACTGTCCTCATTTCCTGATCTTTTTAACAGAGGGCCACTGGACCTAAACCCTTCTCCGCATTTAAAAACACACAGAATAAATTTGGCTGACCAGCCACCTCCAGGTTGCTGATGTGTTGAACTCTGCTGCTGCATGACGTACCTATTATAGTTGTCCTCAGACCCGCGCTCCTCAGGGTCAGGCTCGTCTGTCCGCTCGTAGCTCAGCAAATCCGATGGGACATCGTGGATCTGGACACTGGGAGCATGGTTCAACATTTTCAGGTTCTCAAAAATCGTTTGTCTGATTTGATCCAGGTACTACAACAGGAGCCAGGGAAATCTTATTTTAGATCATGAACCACACTGCGGCAAGGCGTCCGAGCTGCCCCCCAGCGGCACCCGCGCACCCCCCTGCAGCACTGCTCCCCCCCCACCCCCAACCCACCCCCTGCAGCGCTGCTCCCCACCCCCCGCAGCGGCACCCGCGCACCCTCCTGCAGCACTGCTCCCCCTCCCCCACCCACCCCCCGCAGCGGCACCCGCGCACCCCCCTGCAGCACTGCTCCCCGCCCACCCCCAACCCACCCCCTGCAGCGCTGCTCCCCACCCCCCGCAGCGGCACCCGCGCACCCCCCTGCAGCACTGCTCCCCCCTGCCCCCCACCGCGCTGCTCCCGCATCCCCCCCACTGCAGTGTAGCGCCTGCATCCCCTCCCCACTGTGGTGCGGTGCATGCGCCCCCCTCCTAGTCCACAGCGGCACCCGTGCCTCCCCTGCGGCGCTGCCCCCGCAGCCTGCATCCCCCCACCCCACTGCGGCACGGTGCCTGCACCCCCCCCCCCCGCCACCGATCCCTTGATTCCAGCACGGTGCCTGTTTCCCTGTTGCGGTACCACGCCGCTGTCTGCTCATCTTGTGGCCCAACACTGTCCCCTTTCTCTCTTTGGGAACAGTGCTCCCTTTAGTCCCGTTCCTCTGCCTCTTCGCCAGACCCTTATTAAATTTTTCCTGAATGATTTCGCTTCCTAAAATCTGACCCTGGATTCTGCTTCCAGCACCACTCTGCCATGTCATTCTGTTAATGAAAAAGTCACCTAGCTATTTTGTTTTACTCTCAGCATGTTGATGTCACTGACAAGGCCAGCATTTATTGCCCATCCCTAGTTGTCCTGAACTGCTGGCAGTGGGTTTGATATAAACTGAGGGGTTTTCTGGGCCACTTCAAAAATTAAGAGGGGACCGTGTTGGTGTGGTATCTAACCCTTGTTGTACCTGCCCTGGGAGTGTTTGATGGGGACAGTGCAGTGCAGAGGAAGGTTTACTCTGCATCTAACCCCGTGCTGTATAAGCATTTGATGCTAACAGTGGTAAAACATCCCTCAACTCACCCATTTCATCAGATAAAAGTCCCAAACACCAAACATTAGCGATGAAAAATAATAGAAATACAAAGTGGTGTTTATGTTCACAGAGCCCATGACTAACCTGCCTGGTGTTCTGGTTTTCAATCCTGGTGCTGACATCTGGGTGAAGCGTGAAGTCTGGAGCGAAGTATTCAAAGTATTCTGAGAGAAACAAGGGCATTCTTGAATTAATGCCAGTGAGCACAGTGCAATTACATTCTCTCATCTGGCTGAATGCTGAAAACTAATACCATGTCAGCCTTACACAATGAACTGAGCTCCAATAATGGGAGCAGTGAATTGATTCATGGCTCCCTTACAAAGGACTGGGTTAGCACTGATTCAAGTCAAAGGGCCGTCAGCCTTTATACTGAGCGCCGAGTGGGCACCCGCACTACTGAACCACACTCCTGGTTCAACAGAAACATCAAAGTGAATTATACATGAGAATGAGGGTATATTTCACTATTCTCAAAGTATAAAAAGCTACTGAGCCAAACTGGGGGAATAAAAACACAACAGGTTAAAAATTAATAGAACTAGTCTCTCTCTTTCACAAGATTCGAACATACGAATTAGGAGGAGTAGGCCACTCGGCCCCTCGAGCCTGTTTCTGCCTATCTATAAGATCATGGCTGATCTGAATGTAACCTCAATCCCACATTCCTGCCTACCCCCCGATAACCTTTCACCCCCCTCCCATGTTAATCAAAGAGTCCATATAGCTCTGCTTTAAAAATATTCAAAGACTTCGCTTCAATTGCCTTTTGAGGAAGGGCGTTCCAAAGACTCTCAACCCTCAGAAAAAATTTCTCCTCATCGCTGTCTTAAATGAGCAACCCCTTATTATTAAACAGTGACCCCTAGTTCTAGATTCTCCCACGAGAGGAAACATTCTCTCCACATCCACCCTGTCAAGACCCCTTCAGGATCTTAGAGGTTTCAATTAAGTCACCTCTTACTCTTAAATATTTAAAGGAATCATAACTTTATGGTTGGGCATGAGTACACGGTTTTTAATTCAGTCATGGGGAAATGAGCAGCACAAGCAAAGCCATAATTACTCTCCGTTCCTTGACCCTCTAAGGTGATGACTCTGCCTTTGGATCACTGCTGCAACAAATGGCTTGTTTCAGAGGGCACTGAAGGGTCAACCATATAGAATGGGACTCGAGTCATGTGTGCGTCATAAGAACATTAGAAACAGGAGGAGTAGTCACAGGGCCCATCAAGCTTGCTCCGCTGTCCAAACGACCATGTCTGATCTTTGGCTTCAACTCCGCTTTCCTGCTCACTCCCCACATACCTTCATTCTGAGACCAAAAATCTGTCTATCTCAGCCTTAAATATATTCAATGATGGAGCATCCACAACCCTCTGGGGTAGAGAATTCCAAAGATTCACAACTCTTTGGGGGGTGGGGGGAGGAGGGGGTGGGGGAGAGAGAAACTTCTCCTCATCTGAGTGCTAAACAATCAGCCCCTTATCTTGGGACTGTGTTCTAGATTCCCCAGCCAGAGAAAACAACCTTGCCATGTCTATCCTGCCAAACCCTTTCAGAATCTTGTATGTTTCAATGATATCACCTCTCATTCTTTTAAACTCTAGAGAATATAGTCAGCCCAGGCAGAAAGGGCACTGAGTGGACTCAGTTCAGGTGAGGGGTAGAGGTGAGGGGCACTCATTGTCTCAGGGGTCTTTGCTAGGTTTTTTTTCCACAATCTAGCAGCATTCATGATCATATTTTGTTGCTGAATTCAAAGTCATAATTTACAGTGGTGGGATTTCTGTTTACAACCTATGGGATGCAAAACCCATTCCAAAAACACACCAGTTTTAGTTGCACACAATAATGTTCCTTTAAATGCACCAAGACCCACAGACACAGTTTGAAATTAACTCACCATTATAAGGCAGCTCATCGCTTATCTCTTCATCAACAAGCAACGAGGTCTCGAAAGTCCTTAAGAGAGATGTTAAAGTAGTGAATTGGATTCCAATAAGCTCACCCATGCCCGTTAGCCCAAATGCACATTTCAATAAAACTTGGTTTGTTTTTAGCTCAATTTCTCCAATACTCTTCTGAAAGCATCAACTCTATGCTGTGTCAAGTCAATAGTGGATGATGGAAGGTCATCGACCTGAAACATTAACTCTGCTTCTCTCTCTCCACAAATGCTGCCAGGGCCGTTAAGTATTTCTAACATTTTTATTTCAGATTTCCAGCTTCTGTTGTATTTCGCTTTTTAAAATTCTACCAACCATAGTTCCGAAATTTTCAATTGACCTCAAACAGCATTTGAGGGGAGAGAGTACCAGATTTCCATTACCCTTAGTGTGAAGAGTTGCTTCCTGACATCAGCCCTGAATGTCCCAGTTTATCCAACCTGTCCTCACAACTTAACCCTTTTAGCCCCAGTATTATTCTGGTGAATCTTCACTGCACCCTCTCTAAGGCCAACATGTGCTTCCTGAGGTGTGGTGCCCAGAACTGGATGTAGTTACTCCAGACAGAGTCTCACCACAGCTTTATATAACTGGAACATGACTTTTAACCCTTTGTATTCCAGCACGAGGTAATAGCCAAGATTCCTAAAGCCTTATAACCTTATTTTTGTACCTGTCCTCTAGCTTTTAATAAATTTCTGTACTTGAATCCCTAAATCTCTCTGCTCCCCCAGCTCCCAGCAACTCAGAATTTAGAAAATACTCTGATCTATTTTTATGTCCTCACACTTCCCCAGATTGAATACATCTAACACAGTTTTGCCTATTAATTCATCAATGTGCCATTGCAGCTTTCTGCTCCCAACTACACTAGTTATTGTGCCACCGAACTTTGTGTCATTGACAAACTTAAGACATAAGCCTCTCTATTCCATCTGCCAAGTCATGCACATAGCAAGAAGCTGAGGGCCCTTCGACCATTACAGAGCGCTTGGGAACACCGCTAGTCACATCCCACTTGCTTCTTCTGAGATTTCACATCGCCACACACTCACCAGCATCTAGCAACGTTTCGGACAGTGTATCCCCCTCCTCCCATCACCAGTAGAGGAATGTTGAAGCTTTTCACAAACTCTACACAGTCCCTGCAAAAACAAAATCACATTTAAGGCTGCACAAACTCAAGTTCAGTCCTTGGTCATTGACATTTCAGGGTCACACAAACAGGGGGAGGTCATTCACCAGGCCATTTTTTTTTTATTCGTTCATGGAATGTGGGCGTCACTAGCTAGGCCAGAATTTATTTCACATCCCTAATTGCCCTTGTTCAGAGGGAATTTTTAAGAGTCAACAACATTGCTTTGGGTCTGGAGTCACATGTAGGACAGATCGGGTAAGGACAGCAGATTTCCTTCCCTAAAGGGCATTAGTGAACCAGATGGGTATTTTTTTTAAAACAACAATCGACAATGGTTTCATGGTCATCATCAGACTTTTAATTCCAGATTTTTTATTGAATTCAAATTTTACCATCTGCCGTGGTGGGATTCGAACCCAGGTCCCCAGAGCATTACCCTGGGTCACTAGGATACCAGTCCAGCAACAATACCACGATGCCACCACCTCCTCTGTAAACTGCTGTAATTGTTCATCGTGATAAAAACCCATCTGGTTCACTACTGCCCTTTAAAGAAGGAAATCTGCCATCCTTACCTGGTCTGGCCTACATGTGATCCAGACCCACAGCAACGTTGGGTGACTCTTGAATGCCCTCTGAAATGGCTTGGTAAGCCACTCAGTTGTATCAAACCGCTACAAAGTCTACAAAAAGGGAATGAAATTGGACGCATCACCCAGCATTGACTTAGGCACCAGAAACAACAAAAGCAAACCTAGCCCTGTTGACCCTGCAAAGTCCTCTTCACTAACATCTGAGGGCTTGTGCCAAAATTGGGAGAGCTGTCTCACAGGCTAGCCAATCAACAGCCTGACCTAGTCATCCACACGACATCATACCTTATAGATAATATCCCAGACACCACCATCACCATCCTTGGATATGTCCTGTCTCACCGGCTGGACAGATCCACCAGAGGTGGAGGCACAGTGGAATACAGCTGGAAGGGAGCTGCCCTGGGAGTTCTCAACATTGACTCTAGACCCCATGAAGTCCCATGGGATCAGGTCAAATGTGCAAGGAAACCTCCGGCTTGTTACCACCTGCTCACTGATGCTCAGTTTGGATTCTGCAAAGGCCACTCAGCTCCTGACTTCATTACAGCCTTAATCCAGAGTGACTGCCTTGACATCAAGGCAGCATTTGACCACATGTGACATCAAGGAGCTCTAGCAAAACTGGAGTCAATGGGAATCAGGGGGAAAACTCTCCACTAGGTATGTTGGGGTCATACCTAGCACAAAGGAAGGTGGTTGTTGGAGGTCAATCATTTCAGTTCCAGGACATCACCTCAGGAGTTCCTCAGGGTAGTGTCCTAGGCCCACCATTCTTGGCTACTTCATCAAGGACCTCCCTTCCATCAGAGGGTCAAAAGTGGGGATGTTCACTGATGATTGCACGATGTTCAGCACCATTCGTGACTTCTCAGATAATGAAGCAGTCCGTGCCCATATGAAGTAAGACCTGAACAACATTCAGGCTTGGGCTGATAAGTGGAAAGTAACATTCACGCTACACAAGTACCAGGCTATGACCATCTCCAACAAGAGGGAATTCCAACCATTTCCCTTGACATTCTATGGCATTACCATCACAGAATCTCCCTCTATCAACATCCTGAGGGTTACCATTGGCCAGAAACTGAACTGCACCAGCCATATAAATATTGTGGCTACAGGAGCAGGTCAGAGGCTGGGAATTCTGCAGAGAGTAACTCACCTCCTGACTCCCCAAACCCTACCCACCATCTACAAGGCACAAATTAGAAATGTGATGGAATACTCCCCACTTGTCTGGATGAGTGCAGATCCAACAATTCTCAAGAAGCTTCATACCATCCAGGGCAAAGCAGCCCACTTGATTGGCACCCCATCCACCACCTTCAACTACCTCCACGACCAACGCACAGTGGCAGCAGTGCGTACCACCTACAAGATGCAATGCAGCAACCCACCAAGACATCTTTGACATCAACTTCCAAACCCGCGACTTCTACCACCTAGAGGGACAAGGGCAGCAGAGGCATGGGAACACCACCATTTGCAAGTTCCCCTCCAAGCCACACACCATCTTGACTGGGAACTATATCGCCATTCCTTCGCTGTCACTGGGTCAAAATCCTGGAACTCCTTCCCTAACAGCACTGTGGGTGTACCTACACCACATGGACTGCAGCGGTTCAAGCCGGCGGCTCACCACCACCTTCTCAAGGGCAATTAGGGATGGGCAATAAAAATGCTGGCCTAATCAACAGTGCCCACATCCCTTGGAAAAAATTTTAAGAACCCCTCCGAGCCTGTCCTGCCATTGAATTAGATTATAGCTGATCTGCATCTTAACTCCATCTAACCTGCTTGGCCCTGTAACCTTTAATATCCTTAATGCCCTTACCCAACAAAAATCTAAATCTCAGTTTTGAAATTTTCAATCGACTCCCAGCCCCAAAGACATTTTATCCACAGTATCTAAATAAGTGTTAAAATATTTTCAGGCAAAGTTTGCTGAAAAAAAGATTTGTTTCACAAGACAGCTCCACACCAGGTTATGAATCTAAAGTTAGATGAAAGGTGATTAGTACGCTAATTGAAACTTGTTTCCCCACAGAATTCAAATGATAGGCAATCTTGTTTGCAGAAATCAGCTTTAAAGCAGAACAATTTTAGGTCTAACAATCTGGGGCTGGCTTTTGGAAACGGGGAAGCTGTGAAACTGGCACTCAGCAAAAGGCTGCGAGTGTGACGGTTCTGCCTGGGACAGTAGAAAGGAACGCAGAGGGGCAACTTCAATCAAGCCAAATGTCACCCTTGGCTCAGCGGGTGGCGCGTTCGTTCCTCAGTCAGGAGGTTGGTGGATTCTACAGAGACTCCAGTACAATAACGAGGCTGACATCCCCAGTGGAAATGCTGCAGTGTCAGAGGTATCACTTTTTGGATAAAGCTTCAAACTGAGGATCCTTCTGCCCGCTCAGGGGGATGTAAGAGATCCCATTCGTTATTCCAGACAAGAGCAGGAGAGTTCTCCCCGGTGTCCTGGGACAAAAATTTAATCTTCGACCAGCATCACTAAAACTGGTTATCTGGTCATTTATCAGCTTGCTGCTTGTGGGATCTTGCTGTGCACACACTGGCTGCCAACTTTCCTACATTACAACAGTGATTACGCTTTAAGAAGTACTTCATTGGCTGGAAACTGCTTCGGGATCCCTCGAGGACACAAAAGATGCTGCAGAAATATAAGCTTTTCTTCAATGTGTGCGCTTTGCCCTTCAAATTGTTTTACAGGATTTGTGAGCCAGGAATCCGCAGCACAGACAGAATGCACAGCTGTAACAAAATACTGCAACTTCCAGGAAAGCGCAGCTGAGTAAAATAGCAATGCATTTTTTCCTAACCACTGCTCACCAGATGAACTAGTGGTTCATCTAGTTTGCCTTCTACCATCCTGTTAGTTCATTACAACGGAGCTGTTGTCTAATGATAGTAATCAATCTCCAACAATGAGTCTACAACAGACTCAGTAATGAGCTGAGGAAAACCTCTAATGATAGAGACAGATCCAAAGTCACTAATTATCAATATAATCAATGCCACGTCAGACCAGACGTGATGTAAAAAAGTTTTACGTTACCCATGTCCTTTTATACTGAGATTGAAGCAACCCAAGCGATCGCAGCCGAGAGAATCCGCACCACACTGGAAAATTAAACAAACAACGTTAGACACAGTAACGTACAGCAGCAAGGACTACTTGCTTTTATATAGAAGTTTTAACATAGTTAAAAAATGGGCTCTTCACAGAGGCGATATCAAACAAAATATGACACTGAGCCACACTAAGGAGATATTAGGGCTGATCACGTAGGTTTTAAGGAATGATTTAAAAGAGGAAAGAGAAGCAGAGAGGTTTAGGGAGGGAATTCCAGAGTTCAAGACCCAAGTAGCTGAAGGAATGGACACCAATAGTGGAGTGATTAAAATCGGGATGCTCAAGCAACCAGAACCAGAGCAGGGTAGATATCTCTGAGGGTTGAAGGGTATTACAGAGATAGGGAGGGGAGAGGATATGGAGGGATTTGAGGATAAGAACAAGAATTTTAAAATCGAGGAGCTGCTTAATCAGGAGCCAATGAAAGTCAGAATACAGGGGTGATGGATATATGGAACTTTGAGAGAGTTAGGGAACAAATAGGATAACCTCAAATTTAGGGAAGATGGGGAACCAATCAGGACTCCTTTGGAATAGTCACGTCCAAAGGTTACAAAGGTATGGATTGGGATTTCAACAGCACACGAGCTGAGTCAGGGGCAGGGTTGGACAATGTTACAGAGGTGAAAATAGGCAGTCTCAATCAACAATTCAGAATTGCTGGAGTCCTCAACTCATTGGAAAAAGGCACCATCCAGCCTGGCACTGAGCCTTACCACCCAGGAATGTACTTCATTCTACTTGTTAATACAAGAACCTTAATTCTCTCATTACTGACCTTTCTACCAAATGAAACAGTTTCTCATTTACTCTATCAAACCCTCAAAGCTTTGAACACCTTTATCAAATCTTGCTTTAACCTCCTTTGCTTCAAAGAGAACAACCCCAGCTTCTCCAATCTCTCCACATAATGCAAGTCCTTCAAGGCTGGTACCATTCTAGTAAATCTCCTCCACAACCTCCCCAAGGCCTTGACATCCTTGTAAAGTGCAGAATAGGGACATTGGACACAATACTCCAGCTGAGGTCTAGCTAGCGTTTTATAAAGGTTGAGAATAACTTCCATATTTTTGTACTCTATGCCTCTATTTAATAAAGCCCAGGATACCGATTGCTTTTTTATAAAACAGAAACAGCCTTCTTAACTTGCCCTGCCATCTTCAAGGATTTGTCCGCCTACACTCCTAGGCGTCACTGTCCCTGTAATCATTTTACAATCTTAAAGCGCCTCGCCATCATTATTGCGCAACTGTACTGCGCAGCTGACTACATACAGCATTAAACCTGTGAACCAGTGATCACAGAATGGTGAAAAGAGCAGCTCAACTACCAGTGCTGCAAGGCTATCCCCATCTTTTTCTGTCCAACTGACACCTGCACTTCTGAGAAAGCTGGTGGGAGAGGATGGTGACGCAGCAAACAGTGGAAATGAAAAAGCAAACTTACTTGCAGCACTATACACGTGGGCTGGTAGAAATCCACCACCTGCTTGATAACCGGTTGGAACAGGAGCCTGTAACCTGTAATCCAAATGAAAAAAGCATCTGCAAAGTCTGAATACTTGGCCACTCCCATTGCCCTGCTACTAAAACAGGAGCGTATGCTGTAAGGAAAGAGTTAATCAGAGCATCCTGAAGCCTGTTCATATGAGACCACCATTGATTTTTTTTGCTCTGTTGTAGTGATAGTAACCTTGAGCCTTTGTCTGTTAGATGAGGAAGTGAGCCAATTTAGATGCACTGACCACTGAATGAAGACTGATCTCAATGTGAATTTAGTACCTTATTAAAAGATATTTCAGTATGTAACTGATGCAAATATCCGAGACCTTTAATCAGTTGGTAAATTCTGCAGATGGAAATAATCTGATTTAGAAGCTTGGTATAGACTTATAATTAGAAGTTTCACTTTCTTTTCTTTATTCATTCACAGGATGTGGGCGTCATTGTCAAGACCAACATTTGTTACCCATCCCTAATTGCCCCCAAAACTGAGTAGTTTGATGGGCCATTTCAGACAACTGCATTGCTGTGGGTCTGGAGTCACATACAGGACAGACCAGATAAGGGCGGCAGATTTCCTTCCCTAAAGGACATTAGTGAATCAGATGGGTTTTTACGACAATTGATGATAGTTTCATGGTCACCATTACAGAGACTAGCTTTACTCCAAATTTCTTGACTGAATTTAAATTCCACTAGCTGCCATGGTGGGATTCAAGCCTAAATCCCCAGAGCATTAGCCTGGCCTCTGGATTACCAGTCCAGTGACATTACCACTACACCACCATCTCCCCCATAATAATAACAAAAGTCAAACTATTGATGGAATCAATGTTGGGGAATGGAAAAAAAAACTTGTTAAAACCGAAGTTATCAATAAGGGACAATCACAATGTTTACGTGATATGGAGTTATATTTTAAAATGAAGAACCATGTGGACTGTCACACAACAGGGGTGAAGAGAAGATATGAAAAGTCAGTGTTGAAACAGATACTTTAGGATTCATAAAGGCCTAAGATCCACTGCTTGGAACTGTGAAGTGTTTCAGTTCCTGACTAAACCTGCCAGGTTTTGTCATTCTGAACCCTTTTGTTTGAGGAGTAACACACCAATTCTCTCCAACAGTACAACCCCACCCCAGTTAAGTTTGTTGTACCAGGTCTGCCCTATATACAGTGTTCATGTATCCACTGGCTTAAATTAACTACTGAGATCAACTGGCTCCAATGCTGGTTTGACTGAGTCCTTTTGGATGATTACATCCCTGTAGCCCCTTTGAGATAATTCACAAGTCGATATTCAAATTAACCTGAATGCAAAACGCAACATATGTCAACATCCAGGCACACAAAAGTGAATTTTTGGAAAGGATGCAACGAGGATACAACATTTGATCACCTTCTTTTGAGCGATCTTGCAACTGTTCACTAGCCCACTGGAGACCAGGAACAGAGTGACCATGTGGGTCCCACATGGATGCACAAACACAGGCTTTCAGCAGAGATCAAGTAACATCAGTCAGCAGCGGGAACCCAGATTTTATCAAATTCCAACTATCTGGTACTACATTTATCTTTTACCAATGCTCCCCATGGTTGTACAGGCTTTCCTTTCAGAGTACTTCCTGAGAGAGAGACCGAAAGGCAGCTTTCACCCCAGTCAATCTGATCTCTCTCTTCTAGGACACCGACCCCAGCACCTCCCCATTATAGTATCCAGCTAGAATAGGCTCATCGTGCATGTGCTGACTCTCTGAAAGCGCTATTCTACTGGTCCCGCTACCATACTCTTTCCCCGTGGCCCTGCAAATTTTCCTTTGAGTGTTTACCCAACTCCTTTTGGGAGTTACTACTGAATCTGCTTCCACCACCCTTTCGGGCGGTGCATTCCAGATCATAACAACCTGTGTCAAAAAGAAAGTCACCACCCCTCTGATTTCTTTGCCAATTATCTTAAATCTGTGCAAAAGCAAAATACTGCAGATGCTGTGAATCTGAAATAAAAACAGAAAATGCTGTCGATACTAGGCAGGTCAGGCAGCATCTGTGGAGGGAAACAGAGTTAACGTTTCAGATCAATGACCTTTCATCAAAGCATTTTCTGGTCCATTCTGATGTAAGGTCATTGACCAGAAACATTAACTGTTTCTCTCTCCACAAATGCTCCCTGACCTGCTGACTATTCCCATCATTTTCTGTTTTTATCTTAAATCAGTGTCCTTTTTTTTGCCGTTTTAAAATGAGTCCCACACTCTGTCAACATGCCCAAACTGTTGATTGCCCTGTGTGTGAGAAATAATATTTTTCCAAAGTGGGCTCCCCCCGCACACCCTAGTGTCCTCCTGCTCTGTGGCCCAGCTTTATCTGGAAGTATTGTCCAGGTTTACCTTCCCTATTTTAGTTAGTCAAAAATTACAACTATTGCCTGGACCAAGTTGGCGCGTGGGCTGTTCACAAGAGACTGCACCTCCACACCTCATGTCATCTAGACAAGTTTTATAGTCAGCATCTTGTTACACCTTCAACAGCACAACTGACCCAATAAAGGTAGTGTAATGGATATGATAGTGAGCTTGTGATCCAGAGACCTGAGCTAATAATCTTGACAGTACTAGTTCAAATCTTCACCATAGCCATTAGCTAATCTGCATTCAGTTTGAAAAGAAACCTGCGAATAAAAAGGAAGCTGCCAGATTGTCATAAAAACACCCCAATGTCCTTGCACTATATGTGGACTCTTAAGTCCTACAATTAAGTCTTTGACTCTTAATTGCCCTCCGAAGTAGTTTAGAAAACCCCTGAATTGTACCAGTGGTTACAGAAGGCCCAGGACCATCTTCTCAGGAAAAATAGGAATGGGCGAGAAATGCTGGCCAGCAATGCTCACATACTGAGAATGATTTAAAAGAATCTATTGGATAGACAGCTCAGGGCGATGGATCGAGTGGAAAGGTTTAAAGGAAGGTTAGATAGATAATTGCGAAACTAAGTTACTGGAGAGATTGAAAGCTCTTCCCTTACTTTGGTCATCGATTCCATCCCGGAGTGGAACATTCAGGCAATAGTACCGTCCGCTTTCTGCACCTACTTCATACATGTCACCTACAAAGAGAATTTCAAACAGCTCACCCTTCACAATCCATCAAAAATACAAAGAACAGCCTTTCTTTTTACAAACAAACTGCACTGTTTTTAAACAACAATAATCTGAAAACAAATTAACTTTGGAAGCAGAGGAACATGGGATCGGGAGGAGGCCCTTCAGCCCCTTGAGCCTGTTCTGCCATTCAATTACATCTTGTTCTGGACTCGCCCCGCCAGAGGAAATGTCATCCTCCATTGACCTTACCAACTCCTTTAATCATTTTAAACACCTCGATGAGATCATATCCTAGTCTATAACTCAAGAAAATTCAGGCCTTCTTCATAAAGAATGCCTTAACCAGTCTCGCTCTCCACAAATACTGAATGATATGCTGTGCATTTTCAGAATTTTGGTTTTTACACTAAGTTTCCAGCGATGGGGTGAGTGACTGGTTATGTTTTCAGTGGAATGGATTGGTTGGGCAATTGAGAAATGGACACCAGGAGAGCTTCCTGCGCTTCTCTGAGCAGGCAACTAGGATACAATAGCTAACATCCACCTAACAGGCTAGAGGGACCTTGGAACATCTCATACAAAGGACACCATTCTGACAGTTCAGTGCTGCCTCAGCCCTGCCCCCCTCCCCCTGACAGCGCAGCCCTGCCCCCCTGCCCCCTGACAGCGTAGCGCTGCCTCAGCCCCTGCACTGGGAGGGTCAGTCTGTGCACTCATATCCTTCATCAGGATTTGAACCACCGAGTTTGGAGGGGAGAGTTCTACTGAGCCAAGCTGATGACAGTGAGACTGCAACAATTTACCAGAGATTTAATGAATCTGGACATAGTGAAGTGTTCCTGCTGCACTGAGGTTTTCCATCTACATTCAATTTCTGCAATGGCCACTTGTTTCTAGGGATGGCTTCAGTCTATTTGCCCCAAGGGAACTGCTGGAATGAAACTCTAGTCAAAAAGAAAATCCTGGTTTACTGAATTCTGTTTTTGCCTCATGACCCAGCCACTTGTCCAAAAAGTCTCACCTGTTCCTGGGAAAAAGTAGTTGCCATATTTATGGAAGGATACAGTCATAACTCGGTCAGTGAGGTAAAAGGCTTCCTGCACCCCATCACCATGATGAATATCAATGTCAATGTACAGCACACGCGGATGGTACCTGCAGAGAATAAATGGTTATTCGAGTTCAGAAACATCTCTTGCCTGCAGAGTGCAATATCCAAAAAACAGAGACAAGGATTTGACAGACTTAGAGCCACAAAGAGGGTCCTTCAAAGTAACGGGTGAGAGACTTATAATTATATTCAGTTAGAAGTGAATGACTTTGAATTGCAGTGACCCAGCCTTAAGGAACATGGCAGTGAGGTGAATAATGAATTAGTCTGCTCTTTGGTGGGTTAGCTGAGGGAGAAATGTCGGCCCCAGGGCACCTGGGAAGAACTGCCTGCTTCTCTCCAAATAGCACCCAGGGATCTTTAACAGGCCCAGAGAGAGCTTATTTGCCACACAGGCACAGGCTGATGAGTGGGGTGCTTCAATCTAGCTCGATTTGGTTTGGTAAGAACAGGCAGCCATTCAGTCCCTCGTGCCTGTTTCACCATTTAATTAGATCATTGTTGACCTGTGTCTTTGACACCCAGCCTCAACAGCTTTTTGGAGGGGGGTGAAGAGTGATTCACCCAGGTTTCCATGACTGTGTGAAGAAATGCTATCTGACATCATCCCTGAACAGCCTAATTTTAGAGAGAGCAGGAGTCCAGGGGGAGCAGATCATGCTTCCAGCCGCCTCTCACTAGCTTACTCCTGAATATGGTGGCCTGGGTGGTTGCCCATGTCGCCCACCCTTGGGCCTGCCCTGTGCCATGGACACAGAATAGGTCTTTGCACACAGTCTGAGAACAACTGTTCTAGGCTACCCATTCAGAGCTGAATGGAGGCAAGTGAAGCGTGAAAAATAGTGTTGGCAGCCCCAATTTGCAATGGTTCTCCCACTACACTACAAAACATCATACAGAAGACATCTAGAAAAACTTGCACATATACAGTTCCTTTCACTACCTCAGGATGCCCCAAGACACTTCGCCAATAAGGTATTTTGCAAGTGTAGTCACTGGTGCAATGCAGGAAATGCAGCCAATCAGAGCATCGATAATTGGGATTTCACTGTACTTGCAAAACTCCAACCAGGGTGAGAAATATCAACACTCTACCCCCTGCATTGTTTAAAATATAATTCTGAAAATGTCTTACTTCAGCAATTCCAGGATTCCAATGACAATATCGTTCACATAACAGAATCCCGAAGCCTGTGGGAAGAAAAACGACCAAGGGAAAAGGTTTTAGATCACGCTCAGATGTGGACTTAACCAGATATTTTATCATATAATGTAATACCTCAAATTTCTTGGCGTGATGAAGTCCTCCGGCCCAATTAATGGCGATATCACACACCTTTAAACAGAGTGTTGTTTGTCAATAGGCTGCACTTAATACTACTTTAACTATAACAAAGAGAGCAGTCAGGCAGGAGAGAGAGAGAGAGGCAGTGGGAGAGAGAGGGTCAGGCAGGAGAGAGACCGAGGGAGAAGGGTGAGACACAGGGAGACTACGAGATGGACAGAGGAATGATAATGGACAATCCAAAATCAGTAAGAATACGTAACCAAAGCCAAGGCAGATGACCACAGTCCCCCAGAATGAGCTACAGGGCAATTCACAACAGTGACTCACATAAGACTCAAGTCACATAGCTGAATATACACAAACATGCTTTCAAACTGATATACATTTTGTGGTTACCTTGTTGTTTAATTGTGTTGCTCCCTGTAGAGAGGCTCCTGTGTATCGTGAGCAGAACTCGAACAATCCTGGAAACACAGGACTGCAAATACAAAACGGGTTTCATTCAGATTCGAGCAGCTAATGTGCATTTTACTGAAAGCTCGTAACTCCTCAAGGCTGGTAAAGACAGGGGTTATATAATCACTAGGAGGCTGAGCTGCCCGTGTGAATTTCAGGTTCCAGAAAGTGGAAGCTAAAGCTGGTGATTCGTCACTACCCTGCACCATTAATTCCACTCAACATTCAACAGATTTTTAAAAATTGTATTCTTTCACAGGATGTGCACATCGCTGGCTAGGCCAGCATTTATTGCCCATCCCGAATTGCCTTTGAGGTCATGGTGAGCCGCCGTCATGAGCACCTGCAGTCCATCTGACGTAGGTACACCCTCAGTGCTGATAGATTAAACAACCATTCAATGCAGTTCTGGTCTGTAAATGTCCTGTGACCAGCTTTCCCGAACACATCATACAGCCTTGAAATTTATGAAGTCTCTGCATTTTTAAGAAGGTGCAGGAATTCATATAACCCACTTCATCCCAAAGATATCTGTATCAAGTTAGAAGGCTGATCTATAATGTGAAACTCCACTGATCTGTTACGTAGCCTGCTTATCGTAATAGTATTGCACCATGCAATGCTCGTGACAGCGTGGTCCAACTAATCACAACAAACTATTCTAAGTAGCCAATCACCAATGTGCACTGCACGACTCAACGCTGTTGCTCAGCCCGCACTAGTTAACCAGCTGCTAGGGTTTCCACTCACCAACGTGCTGCTCATAATTAGCATTTTCAGAATTAGATCATAAAGAGGAGTAGGCCATTCAGCCCCTTGGGCCTGCTCCACCATTTAATCAGATCATGCTGATCTGAATGTGACCCCTTAATTGCACTTTCCTGCCTGCCCGCCATGACCTTGGACTCCCCTGTCAATCAAAAATCTGACTAACTAAGCTTTGAAGATAATCAAGGAGCCACTCTCACTGGGGAAGAGAATTCCAAAGACCAATGACCCATTCAATCATGGCTGAAAAGTTTCTCAACCCCATTCTCCCACCTTCTCCCCGTAACCTTTGATCCCCTTACCAATCAAGAACCTATCTATCTCAGTCTTAAATACACTCAATGGCCTGGCCTCCACAGCCTTCTGTGGCAATGAATTCCATAGAGTCACCACTCTCTGGCTAAAGAAGTTTCTCCTCATCTCTGTTCTAAAAGGTCTTCCCTTTACTCTGAGGCTGTGCCCTTGGGTCCTAGTCTCTCCTACTAATGGAAACATCTTCCCCACGTCCACTCTACCCAGGCCTTTCAGTATTCTGTAATTTTCAATCAGATGCCCCCTCATCCTTCTAAACTCCTTCGAGTATAGACCCATAGTCCTCAAACGTTCCTCATATGTTAAGCCTTTCATTCCTGGGATCGTTCTCGTGAACCTCCTCTGGACCCTCTCCAGGGCCAGAAAATCCTTCCTGAGATACGGGGCCCAAAATTGCTCACAATATTCTAAATGTGGTCTGACCAGAGTCTTATAAAGCCTCAGCAGCACATCCCTGCTTTTATATTCTAGTCCTCTCGAAATAAATGCCAACATTGCATTTGCCTTCCTAACTACCGACTCAACCTGCAAGTTAACCTCAAGGTAATTCTGGACTAGGACTCCCAAGACCCTTTGCACTCCAGATTTCTGAATTCTCTCCCCATTTAGAAAATAGTCTATGCCTCTATTCTTCCTACCAAAGTGCATGACCTCACACTTGCCCACGTTGTATTCCATCTGCCACTTCTTTGCCCATTCTCCTAACCTGTCCAAATTCTTCTGCAGCCTCCCTGCCTCCTCAATACTACCTGTCCCTCCACCTATCTTTGTATCATCTGCAAACTTAGCCAGGATGCCCTCAGTTCCTTCATCTAGATCATTAATGTATAAAGTGAAAAGTTGTGGTCCCAACACTGACCCCTGCGGAACTCCACTAGTCACCTGCCGCCATCCTGAGAAGGACCCCCTTATCCCCACTCTCTGCCTCCTGCCAGACAGCCAATCTTCTATCCATGCTAGTACCTTGCCTCTAACACCATGGGCTCTTATCTTACTGAGCAGCCTCTAAAACCTTGCCAACGACCGAGGTCAGGCTAATCGGCCTGTAATTTCCCATCTTTTGCCTCACTCCCTTCTTAAACAGAAGGGTTACATTAGCGATTTTCCAGTCCTCTGGGACCCTCCCTGATTCCAGTGATTCCTGAAAAATCACCACTAACGCCTCCGCTATCTCTTCATCTATCTCCTTCAGAACTCTGGGGTGTAATCCATCTGGTCCAGGTGATTTATCCACCTTCAGACCTTTCAGTTTTCCTAGTACCTTCTCCTTGGTAACGGCCACCACACTCACCTCTGCCCCCCAACTCTCTTGAACTTTGGGGATGTTACTCGTGTCTTCCACCGTGAAGACTGATGCAAAGTACCTATACAGTTCCTCCGTCATTTCTTTGTTCCCCACTACTACTTCTCCAGCGTCATTTTCCAGCAGCCCAATGTCCACTTTTGCCTCTCTCTTGCAATCTTCTTTTATATTACTGGCTAGTTTACCCTCATATTTAATCTTCTCCCTCCTTATTTCTTTTTTAGTTGTCCTCTGTTGGTCTTTGTAGGCTTCCCAATCCCCTGGTTTCCCACTGCTCTTCGCCACATTGTATGCTTTCTATTTAGCTTTTATGCTGTCCCTGACTTCCCTTGTCAGCCATGGTTGCCTCATCCTCCCTTTAGTATGCTTCTTTTTCCTAGGGATGAATTTTTGCTGTCTCCCAAATTACTCCCAGAAACTCCTGCCATTGCTGTTCCACTGTCTTTCCTGCTAGGCTCATCTCCCAGTCAATTCTGGCCAGCTCCTCCCTCATGCTTCTGTAGTTGCCTTTATTCAACTGTAATACTGTTACATCTGATTCCAGCTTTTTCCTCTCAAATTGCAAGGGAAATTTTATCATATTATGGTCACTTCCTCCTAAGGGTTCCTTCACCTTATGCTCCCTTATCAAATCTGCCTCATTACACATCACTAAATCTAGAATTGCCTGTTCCCTAGTGAGCTCCACCACAAGCTGCTCCAAAAAACCATCTCGTAGACATTTCACAAATTCCTTTTCTTGGGATCCACTACCAACCTGATTTTCCTAGTCTACCTGCATATTGAAATCCCCCATGATCACTGTAACCTTGCCTTTCTTACACACCTTTTCTATCTCCTGGTGTATCTTGTGCCCCACATCCGGACTACTGTTCGGAGGCCCTGTACATAACTCCCATTATGGTTTTTTGACCTTTGTGGTTCCTCAACTCTACCCACACAGATTCTACATCATCTGACCCTACGTCATTTCTTGCTATCGATTTAATTTCATTTCTTACTAACAAAGCAACCCCACCCCCTCTGCCAACCTGTCTATCTTTTCGATAGGAATTATATCCTTGGATATTTAGCTCCCAGTCCTGATCCCCTTGCAGCCATGTCTCCGTGATGCCCACCACATCATACCTGCCAATTTCAATCTGCGCCACAAGCTCATTTACCTTATTTCGCATGCTGCGTGCATTCAGATACAACACCTTCAGTCCTGTATTTCCCGTCCCCTTTCTCATTGTTGTCCCTTTATCTGATGTGCTTGAAGTTAGATTCCTAGCCCTTTCCAAACACTCTGTCCTATTTTGTGTTCTGGGGACTTTAATAGCCTCTCCTGGGCTCTCCTTTCTTTTCAGTTTTATCCTCCATCCTGCTTGCAATAAAGGCCAACATTCCATTTGCCTTGCTAATTACTTGTTGAATTACTTGCAAATTCCCTGTACCGCAACGTTTGGGAATGTCTTTCAGAAATCAATATTTAGTAAACGAATGATTGAAGGACATTGAACCAGTGTCACAGAGTGACAAGAATGAGGAGGTACAACCCAAACAGCTCCTTGCATTGCAGTTATTAAAGTTTAAGCAGACCTCTGCGATTGACACCTGCGGCACTGTCTAACAGTCAGCACCATTTTCCCAATATAGAGAGCTGCGGTCTGAGATGAACAGCGACGGTGTAAGCAGTGGGAACTGCACTCGATATTAAAAAGACAAAGACACCCTAAATCAAACAACAAGACAGCAGCCCAAGGGCCATAATTTGCCATGTTTAACCACTCTGTCTTGATTTCCTCTTACCAATCATCTCCCACATTGAAGGTATTCAGGCTCTTGGTGAAACCCTGCATGTTGTTCGGGCTCACTCTCTGCAGGAAATCAATATAGTCCTCAGAGTGGAACCGGCACATGTCATGCTGAGATGCCTGGTATGGTTTGAATACCTGTTGGAAACAAAACAATCATCCAGGATTTCACACTCAGGTTTGTTGTCATTAGTCCCCAAGAGGCGAGAGAAGGTTGAATAGAGTAACAGTACACAAAAAGTCTCACATCAGTCCAACATAATTAACCGGTTATATACTGCACCTTAAACTTAGTAAATCGCCCAAAGCGTTCCGCAGGAGTGTAAATCAGACAAAATTTGACACCAATTCTTATAAGGGCAAATTAGGACAGATACCAAAAACTGGATCAGAGGCAGGTTTTAAGGAGCATCTATAAGGAGGTTTAGGGTGGGATTTCCCAAGCTTACAGGCTGAGGGCTAAGCTGGGCAAGGGCAGGGCTGGATGCTGCCAGGGACAAGGTATCGGGGCCGTGGGGGCTTGCGACCCCATCCATTGTTTTTGTAACCCTAATAGTCTGAGTATGGAGGAACACGAGAGAAGATAGTGGGGAATATAAACATGAATGTAGACCCATTGGGCCGAGTGGCCTGTTCATAAGCTTCAGATTTGATATAGTTCTATAAAATGCAACAGCCTTCAAATCACTACACATACCATCATTTTCTTGTATAGCCCATAATGCAGAACCAAACTGTGAGTGAGAGACAGGCGATGTGGTTTCATGGGATGCCCAGCACCTAAACAAAGATGAAGGTAAACAACAGTGAGTGAGATTTGGTGGTACGCTGCCAAATGCACCACAGACGCCATTAAAAAAGTCAGCGTTTATGCATGGGTTAGTCAGCCAGCTTTCACCTATATCCACAGAGTATCTGAGGGCACTTAAGTGGAGTGGGATTGAGCAGGGGCTTAAGGAACAGGGAGTGAGAAAAATCTTACTCCTCGTCCAATAAATTTTAAATCACCACACATTCTGATTTATCACTTTCACGGTCCTTAAAAAAACACTTGTCAAGAATCAGCAGCAGATGAACTAAAAACAGAACAGTCGGAAATGCACAGCAAGCCAGTTCCCTTTGAAAGACTTGGAACTCAGTGCATCCCAAAGTGCTTTACAGTCACCTTTGAAGTGTATTCACTGTTGGAATGCACAAACTGTGGCAGTCAATTTGTTCACAGCAAGCTCCCACAAACAGCAAAAGAGACAGATGGCCTGCCTCAGTTGAGGGAAGAGTATTAGCCAGAACACAGAGAGAACTCAGTTGTTCTTCTTCGATTGGTGCAACGGAAATATGTTTTGCGTCACCTGAGGACAGGTTTAACATCTCATCTGATCATGCGGGACTCACTCAGTACTGCACTGAAGTGTTAGCTTCAATTTTATGTTCAAGTCTCTGGAGTGAGACTTGAACCCACAACTTTCTAACTCAAAAGGAGAGCTACCACAGATCAGGAGAGAGATTCAGGGTTTAAAGCAAGTGAATCTGTGAAATCGGCAGCACTGACATTAACACAGGGAGAGAGGATAAGCCAACTCCTACATAATATCTAACCCAGTACCCTCAGCCCCTTAACGCACCCCTCTTCCTCAACATACTTGCAGATCCTCAATCTCCCTTTAGCCTCCATGGAAAGTTGTAGGTTTAATTTCTGCATTTTAAAAAAATTCATTCATCAGATGTGAGCGTCACTGGCTGGGCCAGCAATTATTACCCATCCCTAACTGCCCTTGAGAAGGTGGTGAGCTGCCTTCTTGAACCGTTGCAGTTCATGTGGTGAAGGTACACCCACAGTGCTATTAGGGAAGGAGTTCCAGGATTTTCACTCAGCGACAGTGAAGGAACGGTGATATATTTCCAAGTCAAGATGGTGAGTGACTTGGAGGGGAACTTCCAGGTGGTGGCGTTCCCATGTGTCTGTTGGCCTTTTCCTACTAGATGGTAGTGGTCATGGGTTTGGAAGGTGCTGCCTAAGAAAGCTTGGTGATTTCAGAGATTTGAGCACAAAATCCAGACTGACACGCATTCCAGTGCAGCAATGGAGGAGTGCTGCACTGTTGGAGATGCCATCCTTTAGATAAGATGTTCAGGAGGATTTAAAAGGTCCCACAGTCACTATTTCAAAGACGGCTGGGGTGCACTCCCAGTATCCCGGGTCAAAATTTAAGCCTCAGCTAACATCACTAAAACAGACGATCTAGTCGCTAACTCATCGCTGTTTGTGGGATCGCACTATGCACAAACTGGCTGCCACACTTCCTACATTACAACTGTGACTACACTTCAGAAGTACTTAATTGGCTGTAAAGTGCTTTGAGACATCCTGAGGTTGTGAAAAAACACTTTTTAAACGCAAGATTCTTTCGACCCTCTCACCCCTACCCAGAAGTGTGACCCATCCACACAGGGCTTAAGAAAGACTGAGCGGAGTATTTTGTAAATGGCGAGAAGTGAGAAGCAGTGGATGAGCAAAGAGATCCAGGATTTCCTCAGCCCCTATTCCACCTCGCTGTCCCCCATTCATTGTCTCTCCGACTTCTCTGTCTCACTATCCATATACCCAAATGTCACCCAGCCTTTATTAAAAATTCATTCACACAATGTGGGTCCCACAACAAGGCATTTATTGCCCATCCCTAAATGCCCTTGAGAAGGTGAGCCACCTTCTTGAATACAACAGATTGGCTTGCTCAGCCATTTGAGTGTCACATATAGGCCATGCCAGATAAGGATGGCAGATTTCCTTCCCAAAGGACATCACGGAATCACAGGTGGGTTTTTACAACATTCCAACAATGCTTCGTCACTATTAAATAAACCTGGAATAAGAAATTAGTCATTAAGTAAATTTAAATTCCCTGAGCTGTGGTGGTGGCATTTGAACTCTTGCCTCTGGATCACAAATCCAGAACTCTCAATTACCAGTAACGTAACTGCTAGGTAACCTGTCCTATAACCTCCCGCTCTCCCCCAGCGCCTGTACATCTAATAACCACCATCTCACGTATCTCATTTCTATCTCACGTATCTCCATTTCTGTATCACGTCCTGCACACACTCCAATGTCCTCCCATTTATATACCTGCCAACGTAACCGCAAATTTCAGACCTCCCTTCCTTCTACCCCTCCCCCAATCTCTATATGCTCCTAAGTACTCCCAATGCCCCCTTCTTTATTCCACCTCTCCCCCAGCCTCTACATTACACCCATGTCCCCCCTCCTCTATTCTACCCCTCCCCCAATCTCTATATGCCCCTAATTACTCCCAATGTCCCCTTCTTTATTCCACCTTTCCCCCAGCCTCTACATTACACCCATGTCCCCCCTCCTTTATTCTACCTTTCCACCGCCTCCATATGCCCCAAGTACTCCCAATGCCCCCTCCTCTGTCCCACCTCTCCCCATATAACCCAATGACCCCTTCTATCCCATGGACTCTGTATCACCCCATATACATCAATGCCCCTCCACACCTAAACCCCCAGATGTCCCTCCCCCGGTCTCTAAATGTCCCCTTCCTCTATTTCACCCGTGCCCCAGCCTCTCTACCTCCACCCTCTAACCCGATGTCCCCCTCCCCCCTCACTCACTCACCATAGTGAAAGTTGCCCACATCTGGGTCATAAAAGTAAGAGACCTTCCTGGACATGGCGCGCCGGCCCTCAGAACCGACTCCCGCCCGCGCACTGCGTCACCGCGTCCTGCGTCTGACGCACACACCGCAGCGTACTGGCGTCACCCGCAGGCGACGTTCCCTCCTTCCCCCCCCTCCTCCTCCTTGGGGGGCGGGGCTGCAGGCTCTTGCTTGGTTTCCCTGGTGACGGAGCAGCGTCTCCCCTGGCAACGGAGGGGCGGCTGTCACTCTACCAGGAGCCAGAGACAAGGGGTCGGGGTCGGGGTCAAGGGTTAGGGCCAGGCTCAAGGCCGAAATTAGGGTCAGGGGTCGGAATAAGGCTCAGAGCTAAGGGCAATATTGAGGTTAGGGGGTCAAACCCAGAGGTTCCCAGGCCAAAGTAGGGGCCAAGGTTAAATCGAGGGGTCAGTCAGCTGCCACTTTTAGGTGTTGTCCTGGACAATGAGAATGTTGACCGCTGTGGCCAAGCCAAATCCCAACCTCACCGGATGTTGTCAGCATCCTTCCATCTGAGTACGGTTTTGGGCATGCAGCAAATCAAATCCATTGGGGATGGACTAGATTCATATGGTGAACTTAAGCTGGTGGCGGAAGAGACCAATCCGTGAAACACAGGTCTTGCCACATGTGCTGCATATGAAGTAGTTATCAAGTGTTGTTGTGAGTTGTCGTTTTCAGTTTAAGCGCCTGTTGCCAAGACACTGTTGCCACTGATCGTCATGGTGGATCGTGCCAGCCCACAGGTGATGTGACTATTTTCCTCTGTCATCAGCTAGCGTCTCCAAGGTGCGAGGATCAGTGTTTTGTGCTTTCATGTCACACTTGCAGGCAGCCTTGAAGCAGAGCTTTGGGCGTCCTAATGGTTGTCTGGCTCCAGATACCTCAACATACAGAAAATCCTTGTGTATGCGACCATCTTCTATCTGCAAACATGCCTGAACTAATGAAGTCGCCTTTGCTTGATGAGTGCCAACATACTTGGGAGCTTTGCCTTTGAGAGGACTGCCGCGTTCGTGATTTAGTTCTGGCATGGGATGCCCAGTTAACAGCTGTGGATAGAACTCAGAACCACATTGTCCCCCTTGAGGATGCCAAGGGCACCAAATCCAATTGGAGTGCCCTGAGTGAGTTCAGATAGCTCAGTATGGGAGAACAATCAGGCCACAGGATAGAGAGAGACAAACTAATTCCTCTTGTTGGGGGGGAAGTCCTGAACAAGGTTGTATAACCTGAAACTTAGTGCCAGGCTGTTCAGGGATGAAGTGCTTCTTCACACAAAGGGTAGCAGAAATCTGGAACTCTCTTCCCTAGTAAGCTGTTGAGGCTGAGAAAATTGAAGATTTCAAAACTGAGATTGGTAGATTTTTGTTAGGTAAGGTTATTAAAGGTTATGGAACACAACTGATATTTAGAGTTAAGGTGCAGATCCACCACGATCTAATTGAATGGTGCATCAAGTTTGAGGGGTTGAATGGCCTCATCCTGTTCTAATGGTCTGACTATATAGCTCAGTGCCACACCAGCCCACAACAATTGGTATTTATATGGTAAAATGTCCCAAGGTGCTTCACAGGAGCATAAGTCAGACAAAATTTAACACCGAGCCAGGAAAGGAGATAATAGGACTGATGAGCAAAAGTTTGGTCACAGAGGTTGATTTTAAGGAGCATCTTAAAGGAGGACAGAGAGGCAGAGAGGTTTACAGAGGGAATTCCAGAGGACCTCAGCAGCTGAAGGCACAGTCACCAATGGTGGAGCAATTAAAATCTGGAATATTCAAGAGGCCAGAAGTGGGGGAGTGCAGAGATCTTGCAGCATTGTGTAGGAATGGAGTATAATAATAGGGAAGTCTTGCTAATTTTATACAAGGCACGAGTTAGACCACACCTAGAATACTGTGAACAGTTTAGGTCCCCTTATCTAAGGAAAGATATACGATCATTGGAGGCAGTCCAAAGAAGGTTCACTAGGTTGATCCCAGGTATGGAGGGATTCTCTTATGAGGAGAGGTTGAGTAGGCTGGGCGTGTACTCGTTGGAGTTTAAAAGAATGAGAAGCGACCTTATTGAAACATATAAGATACTTAGGGGGCTTGACAGGATAGATGCTGAGATGTTGTTTCCCCTTGTGGGAGAGTCTAGGACCAGAGGGCATAATCTCAGAGCAAGGGGTTGTCCATTTAAGACAGGGATGAGGAAGAATTTCTTCTCTCAGAGGGTAGTTAATCTGTGGAATTCTTTACTGCAGAGGGCTGTAGAGGCTGGGCCGTTAAGTATATTCAAGGCTGAGATAGACAGATTTTTAATCAGTAAGGGAATCAAGGGTTATGGGGGAAAAGCAGGAAAGTGGAGTTGAGGATTATCAGATCAGCCATGATCTCATTGAATGGTGGAGCAGACTCGATGGGCTGAAAGGCCCTACTTCTGCTCCTACATCTTATGGATTCAGGAGGTTAGATTAGACACTGGCCTGATGCAGGGCTTTGAGCAGATTTTTGATGATGGAGTGGACTTTGCTTCTGGGTCAGGCCAGAGTCCAACATCAGGGCCTCTGTGTTGCAAGCATTACATGATTTGCAATTCCTGCTCTTCAGGGTACAGCGGACTGACATGCACACTTCTGGCCAAAAACATATAGGCGCCCAAATGTACACGTATCCCAGAGCCCTTCTGCACTCTGCATGCTCATGTGCAATTGAAACCGGCTGCTGGCGCATCAAGGTATAGGTGAGACAGGTAGCAGCGGGCGAGCGCGCAATAGGTTGCAGCTACTCTGCAACAGGTGAGTGAGCGAGTGACTGGTCCCAGTTATACTGGAGCAGGGAGTGAAAAACTGGCCGGTCCCAGCTATACTGCAGCAGGAGAGTAAGCGAGTTGAAGGTCACAGCTATACTGCAGCAGGCGAGTCAGTGTCTGGTGAGTCCAAGCTACACTGCAGGAGGTGATTGAGTGGCAAATTAATGATTTAAAGATAAATGCTATTGGTGTGGTATTGTGGTGAAACAGGATGCTGATGGTAAGAAGGAGGAAGAGGCAGAGTGGGAGAAGTGAGTTAGCCAGAGAGGTAAGTGGATATTTGCATCACCCTACAGCCTCTCTTTATGTACCTTTCTGCTGCCTGACAGTTGCAGAGGACAGCCAATGTCCTTCTGTATGAGCTACTCAGGTTCAGATTGCTGGGATGATGCAGATGCAGTGGACAAGGCTACTCACTGCAGTTTAACCCATTCTGGCACGAAGTAAGAGTAGGAGAGAGGACAAGGTTAATTAAGATGCAGTGAGGAAGTGACACCAAATTTGAGATTTTAATACGTGGAGCTTGTAGGAGGAATTGACAGAGTAAGCAGATTCACGTTTTTAGGATTCCAGGATGAACGAGATGCAATGACACTTGACGTCAACGTGAGGAAGCAGAGTAAACACAAAAGGATTTAGTCCTCTAGATCCAGTCAAGGTTGGTGTTATGTAAAGAGATATTTTATTATCTGAGTTTCTGAAATAGATGCTGGATTTAATTGTCGTTTATTTTGCAGTGAGCAGTTTGTATATGTGTGTTATTTAAAAGATCTCTTTGCGCTGCTGCCTTATTACTTTGAAATGAGTCACAAAGGTCTCGTGTCAATCTTTTCCTGGCAGGATTTTGCTGCGCTTGCATTGAGGTGGAATCACTGTCCTTCCTGACGCTTATCTAAGCAGATGCCACACGGCTGTAATTTTTAAATGTGCTCAGTGAGGCGAGGGATGCGAGTGTCGGGGGTGATCAGTTTCACAGTCCCGATCCTTGAATGCCAACGGCGAGCGCTCTCAGATCAGACACAGCAATGAATGGAACCCATCCCCACAAAGGGAGAATTGCCTGCATCAGTTTCGTGAAATGCCTTCACGATCTTGAACCGTGACCTTTGTTCTTTCACAAAGAAAGGGCCTGAATTTCTATAGCATCTTTCACCACATCAGGATATCTCACGTGCTTTGCAGCCAATGAAATACTTTTGAAATGCAATTGCTGTCGTAATGTAGGAAACTATGTGGCCAATATGCACACAGAACCTCCCACAGTGAGATAATGACCATATAACCTGTTGAGTGCTATTGGTTTGGGATAAATATGGCTTTGGATAAATATGGGTAGAACTTCCCTGCTCTTTTTTCTAATCAAGGCTGCAGGATCTTTTGCATCCAATTATGGGGAGGCGTTGGCATAGTCTTGTCACTGGACTGGTAACTCAGAGACCCAGGGTAATGCTCTGGGGACCCGGGTTTGAATCCCACCATGCAGGTGGTGGAATTTGAATTCAATAAAAAACTGGAATTAAAGTCTAATGATGACCATAAAAAAAAACATTGTCGATTGTTGGAAAGCCCATCTGGTTCACTAATGCCCTTTAGGAAAGGAAATCTGCCGTCCTTACCTGTTCTGACCTATATGTGACTCCAGACTCACAGCAACGTGGTTGACTCCTAAATGCCTGAACCAGGGCAATTAGGGATTGGAAATAAATGCTGGCCGAGCCAGTGATGCCCACATCCCTTGAACGAAAACAAAAATCCAATTGACGGAGGCAGACCTCAGTTTTTATAGCATTTTATCCAAAAGACAATACTTCCAACATGTAGTCCTCCCTCAGAACTGACCCTCCACCAGTGCAGCATTCCCTCGGTACTGCCCACCCGACAGTGTGGCACTCCCTTAGTACAGCTTCTCTGGCAGTGCAGTGCTCCATCAGTAGTGGCCCTACAAGAGTGCAGTGTCCCGTCGTACGGCATCCCTTAGTAACAGGGCAGCACTTCCTCAGCACTGACCCTCCAGCAGAGTAGCACTCACTCTACACTGCCCCTCCAGCAATGGAGTGCTGCCTCAGCAGCGCACTGGAGTATTCCATTGAGCTGCAGAGAATGATAACTAAAATCAGCAAAATTTAAGGAACTAGTAAACTAACTTGCCCCTTTCCATCTTGCTGGTTTCAGTTCTGGGTACCGCGCCTCAGCAAGGCTACATTGGCCTTGGAGAGGATGCAATGCACATTCACCAGATTGATACTGGGGCTAAACCGGTTAACTTTTAAGGATAGGTTACACATGCTAGGCTTGTGTGCCCTTGTGCATAGAAGATTAAGGGGTGATCTAATCGAGGAGTTTAAGATGATTAAGGATTTGATAGGGTAGGAAGAGAAACTTTTTGCTTTGGTGCTGGAGTCCAAAACAACCTTAAAAAGAGCTAGGCATGGAGGAATGATGTCAGGAAGCACTTCTTCACACAGAGGGTAGTGGAAATCTAAAACTCCCCAAAAACTCTGTTGAGGCTGGGGAGGCAATTGAAACTTCCAAGACTCAGATTGATATTTTTGGATATGGGTATCAAAATCTATGGAACAAAGGCAGGTAAATGGAGCAGTAGAGGTAGACTCCTCGTTGTTCGAGTATCTCCAAGCTGGAAGTAATTTCTAAGGTCACTTCTGTATGATCCCAAAAGAAAGGAGGATCCGCATCTGAGTAGCTTGGTGGCTGCAGTGGATGACCATTACAGTTGTTTCTCTGCTTTCACTCTTTGCTGCAGTCCACCGAGAGTTGCTAATCATGACTTATGCCACGGTAACACCACAGGGCAAGGCAAGGAGGTACGCCTCAAGAACGACCTAAGCCAGTATAGGAAGTGAGCCCGTGCTCTTAGCTTTATTCTGCACCACACCCTTAGCTGTCTGGGCTAACTAACCCCTTCAAATGAAGTTGAGGTACTGATCAGCCATGATCTAATTGAAGGGCAGAACAGGCTCAATGGGCTGAATGGCACTGTCCTGTTCAGAAACACCCCCATTACTGTAGTTTCACTTCTTGCTTACATGACGTGGCCTTGTGCAATCACCGTCAAGTTTGGAATCAGCGTTTCACCAGATTATTCCTTAGGCTAAAATAACTGTCAAACTAATTTATTAAACAGTAAACAGAATCTGTAACATACCGCGATTAACTTACACTTCTTGGATAATGTTATATGTGTGCGTGTGTGTGTGTGTGTGTCTGTGTGTAGGTGAGTGCGTGTGTGTTTGAGAGGGAGAGAGATTGTGGCCTGAATTATTCCCTCATCAGGCACGCGCGATCAGCGGGCCCGGGAGTGATTGGGAAACAGGCTCCCTACCGCAATCGGCCCCTGACCACGATTTCATGCTAGCTGGCCAATTAACGGCCGGCCAGCGTGAAACGCGCACTGAAAAGTTCAGCGCTGCAAGGTTGGGGGCGGGAAGAGGGAGGGTGACGATATCACCATGGGCGCGGGTGAGCGCTGTGAGAGAGCTCCCTGAGGGCAGACGGCTGCCTTAGGGAGCTGCAGACCTGCTAATAATCAAATAAAGCATAAAAAAAGTGTAAAAAATTGTCCATGCAGCACAATTAAACACCTGAAAGCATAGCTCATAAAAATGCTGTCCCCAGATATTTATTTTTATTTTATTTCCTAACGGAGATTTCAACCTGCCCTTGGATGAGCTTTCATGAAAAATGTAAAGGCCGCCCGGCCAATTGGCCATCTGCCAACCGTATGGTTGGATGGACCAAAAAAAAATCGCATTCAATTGCGCCATTAATGGGCTTAATTGCTTACCCACTGTCATTTCGTGCGATTTTACGCCTGATCAGGTCAGACGCGCGCCCACCCGCGGGTCTTAAATTTTTCCCTGTGTGTGTTTAGGTGAATGTGTGTGTTTGAGAGAGTGTCTAGGTGAGTGTGTGTGAGAGAGAGAGAGCGTGTGTGTTTCGGTGAATGTGTGTGTACTTGATGGCGGGCAGGCATGCTCCTGACCCGACCGAGTGTAAAATGATGCACAATGACAGCGCGCCCGCCGACAATTAAAAGGCCTATTAAGGCCATTAAAAAGTTAATTAAAATCAATTTTTCACTGGCGGGATGAGGTTTCCAAAAGCAAATAAAAGTCAAATAAAAATTTTATTTTTTCATTAATAACATGTCTCTGCTCATGTGACAGAGTCAGCTTCCTGACTGTCCCCGCCCACCCCTGCTGAGCCCGCACGCCAAGGGCAAAATTCTTCCCAGTGTGTGTGCTTAGGTGAGTGTGTGTGTATTTGAGAGAGTGTGTGTGTATTTGAGAGTGTGAGTGCTTAGGTGAGTGTGTGTGTATTTGAAAGAGAGAGTGTGTGTGTATTTGAGAGTGTGAGTGCTTAGGTGAGTGTGTGTGTATTTGAGAGTGTGAGTGCTTAGGTGAGTGTGTGTGTATTTGAGAGTGTGAGTGCTTAGGTGAGTGTGTGTGTATTTGAGAGTGTGAGTGCTTAGGTGAGTGTGTGTGTATTTGAGAGAGTGTGTGTGCTTAGGTGAGTGTGTGTGTATTACAGAGAGTATGTGTGTTTAGGTGAGTGTGTGTATACTTGAGAGTATGTGTGTTTAGATGAGTGTCTGTGTATTTAAGTGTGTGCACTTAGGTGAGTGTGTGTGTATTTGAGAGAGAGTGTGTGTGTTTAGGTGAGTGTGTGTGTGTGAGAAAGAGACAGTGGGCGGAATCGTCCTAGATTTGCACTAAGTTCGGTAGTGGGCAGGAAAAATGATGTTTTACCCGCCAGCCACAATGGCGGCTTTTCACACTGTATCATCCCAATCCCGCATAATTAATTATGCGTTCCTGGGAAACATGCCGTTTTGATGGTGGGCGGGCTCTCATTCACCTGCCACACCGTCATCTCACATCTTTATCATGCTTGGTGCCATATTTAAAGTGCAGCCATGCACATACCTCTCAGTGTTTCCAGCCCAGGACTGCTGCATGGAAGACATGACCCCGAAAAGCAAGAAGACTGCAGACCCCAGGTTTAATGACGCATCCCTCGAACGCCATTTGGACGCAGTGAAGGCCCGCTGTGATGTCCTCTACCCAGTTCTGGCCGCAGGATGGGCAGCAATATCACCAATCTGGCTTGGGAAGCTGTGGCAATGGAGGTCAGCACCAATGCCCTACAGAAGAGGACAGCCACCCAGTATCAAAAAAGGATGAATGATCTCCTCTGTTCCGCCAGGGTAAGTCACTCTTCCCATCACTCTCAACATACAGATTCACAAACCCATCACACATCTAGCACAAGGATCTCACACCTCAAGGGACAACACCACTAACTCTCACAGACACCCTCACATCTCCATCAGGCTCATATCCTCACGAGCTCACATCCTCATCCTGGCCATGGCGCCGCTGATCGCACAAACATTCCATGCAGTGCCATGGATACTGCTCACGCTCTCTCCATCTGTTTTCTCCCAGGAGAAGCTGGCTCACAACAGCAGGGAGAGGTTCTAGATCGGGGGTGGAGTGGCCCACATTAGACCCTTCACTTTGAGGAGCATGTCATCGCACTGACTGTTGAGGGCGTGGACTGTGCCTGTGGCCACGGTGAGGTCGGCGGTGAACAGCCACCTGAGGATCCTGTGCCACATCATCTATCTCTAAACACAAATGTGAGTGCTCTCTCTCCTGTTTTTGATACTGCTGCCATGCACTAATTATCTCTACTTTGGTTCACAGGGAGCTCTGCCAAGTGACCGACACCCTCAGCCAGTCAGTCCCTCAGCTCCATCCAGGTCCGCACCTCCAGCCAAGAGGACACCCCCTCCACTGAAGAGCTGGAAGACCCGTCACAGCGCTTACCCACACCCTCTACCAGCGCAGAGACACAGACCTCGGTGGGGCCTCGATCTAGAGCAGGCTCGGGTTTACAATCTGGTGGTCACTGCACGCACACGTATTGCCAGCAAGAGGAGGCAGGTTCAGCCGAGCTCCCCAGCACTCAGAAGACTGTTGGGGAAGAGACATCTGTGAGGTCTGAGTCAGATGACGAGCCTCTGGATTCGTCCTTCCAACTCATTGTGAGTAGAAGACGGGGGAACATCATGAAGAGCTGTTGCAAGCCCTCAACAGAGTGGCATGCGAGTTGGAGGACTATGTTCTCCTGCTCTCTGATGAAGTGGTGCCCACATGTGTGCGTTTGGAGCTCTCCATGGGGAGGATGGCGTTCGCCATGGAGACCCTGGTCCAGCAGAATGTAGAGATGTGCACAGACCTGCGTTCCATTGCAGTAGCCATGGGTGAGTTCCTGCAGTGGCAACGCGAGAGCAAAAGCTAAGAAATTCTGATCACAGTTGGTTGCATAGGTGAACACTTTTTGTCACTTTACAATCTGAAAATATATTTATTTTCACTGAATAACGTGTAATGTTGTCTTTCAGCTTCATTGACAGGCTCCGCAAGTCCTTCGCCTGCATCCCTGCCCCCACCCTCCCCACCCAACCAGCAGTTCAGCTGCATACAGCCAGACCACAAGTGATTCTGGAGGGAGCATGTCATGGATGTTCCTCCAGGGTCCCATTGCTGTTGGGCCCCATCATCTTGTGCTCCTCAGATGTCCGCGATGTGAGCAAGGCCCTGGTGGTAAGTCCTGACTTCTGCACATCACACTTGTCAAGACGTGTTCTGCACCGGCGTGCTTTCCTGCTGACATGGGTGGACGATCCGGCGTTGGGGGATGAATCTGGTGGGCTGAGCTTATAATGATATGCAGGTGTATTACAATGAGGTTCCCAATGTCCGACAGTGGAAAATATGGCCGGCCATTGACAGGCAGAGCGGGTGATCATAAACTAGTTTCATGACACCGTAAAACCAATTTTTGGCTTTCTTGCCATATTGTCCACTCACGCCGCCAAACACGCTCGAGAAATTCTGCCAAGTGTGTGTGTTTAGGTGAGTGTGAGTATGAGAGATAGGGAGTGATTTTGTGTGTGTGTGTGTGTGTGTGTGTACTAGGACTCTGAACTTACTCACTGCACTTTAAAGAAAATCAAGAAATTGTCATTAAAAGGTGCATTTTTGTTTCTCTAGGTGAGTGTAAAATATGGAGAATCATGGGGAAGTTGAAGAGGTGACACCTCATCCTCAGAACCTCTACACTGTCTTCCTGCTGGTTCTGGTGTTCTTTGTAATGGGGCTAATGGGTGTTTTGCTCTGCCACATCCTGAAGGAGAAGGGCTATCATTGCCGTACATCGCGGGAGATGGACACAGAACGGGAGGCCACAACTGCACCAGACGGTCAGTACTATTTAACAGGGCAGTCTTTTTAGTTTTCTCCCTCCCTTTCCTGGAGATGCTTATTCATGGGTGGAGGCCCTATGGGTGCAATGGTAGATTTTGAATGGGTGATCGGTTAGGGTTTTTATGGGTGCTGCGGTAGGAGTGCCATGGATTCCAGGGTAGGTGTTGTATTGTTGTTCAGACAGCATTTCTATGGGTGCAAGGATGAGATATGCAAACTTGTTTTGAGAGGTTGCAAGCTCAGAGCCTGTCCTATCCATCATTGTTCTCTCCATTACTGATAGAATATCGGCAGGTGTGAATACGGGCTGACTTTAATGCCCTGACAAGGAATGTTACACTGCTGCCTTGGACACGTCACTGCTCATTGGTGCACAAACCTTGGTGATATTTTTACGCATTGGTCATAGTTCAGTGGATGGCACACTAGCTTCTGAGTCAGAAGGGCATGGTTTCAAGGTCCAGTGCACAGACATGAGCACATAATCTAGGCTGCAACTCCCGGTTCCAGGTCTGACGGAGTGCTGCACTGTCAGAGGAGCAGTACTGAAGGAGTACTGCACTGTTGGAGGGACAGTACTGAGGGAGTGCTCCACTGTCAGAGGTGCAGTACTGAGGGAGTGCTGCACTGTTGAAGAGACAGTACTGATGGAGTGTTGCAATGTCGAGAGGGCAATACTGAGGGAGTGCTGCACTGTTGAAGGGACAGTACAAAGGGAGCACTGCACTGAAGAAGTGCCGCACTATCGGAGAGGCAGGACTGAAGGAGTGCTCCACTGTCAGAGGTGCAGCCTTTATAATGCAGTCTTTATATACAATGTTAAATTGAGGCCCAGTCAGCCTTCTCAAATGGAGGTAAAAAATCTCACAGTCATTATTTGAAGTATAGCAGGAGAGTTCTCCCTGGTATCCTGGCCAATATTGATTGCTGAATTAACATAATTTGTTGGACCTTGTGTGTAAATTGACTGCTGCATTTCCTGCATTACGACAGTGACTACACTTCAATGTCCTTCATTGGCTGTAAAGCATTTGGGACATGCTGAGGTGGTGAAGGGCAATCAAGAAATGCAAATCTTTCTTCTATCAGATACTTAATTCTGCGGTCACTTTTGTTCTCAGATGTTCAGGAAACTAGCAAGTCGAATCAGGACACCGTTGGACAGATTGTGCAATGCATAATTGAGAATGAAGGTGAGCTCCTTCGAGAAAGAGGAGTCCATGCCTTGATCTAAGTCCTGCCCTCAGACTGCCATTAGAAAAAATAGAACACACACCCACCCTGCACTCATTGAACCATTACTCCATCTGGGAGCTCATCTGCAGAACTCAAATTTAACTTTTGGAGAGAGTAAACCTCCCTCCACGTTGTCTCATCAAACACTCCCGGGGCAGATACAGCAAGGGGATAGATACAGAATAAAGCTCCCTCGACACTGTCCCCATCAAACACTCCCAGGACAGGTACAGCACACGTTAAATACAGAATAAAGCTCTCTCTACACTCCCTTCAAATACTTCCATGGCAGATATAATGGGTTAAATACAGAGTAAAGCTTCCCCTATACTGCTCCATCAGAGCATGTATAGCTTCCTCTACACTGTCCCAACAAACACTCACAGGGCAGGTACAGCACAGAGTACAGAGTAAAGCTTCTTCTATACTGCCCCATCAACACTCCCAAGGCATGTACAGCATGGGGGTAGATACATAGTAAAGCTCCCTCTACACTGTCCCCATCAAACACTCCCAGGACAGGTGCAGCAGGGGTTAGATACAGAGTAAAGCTCCCTCTACACTGTCCCCATCAAACACTCCCAGGACAGGTACAGCAGGGGTTAGATACAGAGTAAAACTCCCTCTACACTGTCCCCATCAAACACTCCCAGAGCATATATTGCATGGATTAGAAACAGGGTGAAACTCCTTCTGCATTGCTGCATTACAAAGTAACACAATTAGATGTGTCAATGGGGCAGTTTCATTTCTACAAATTTGTTATGTTTTTAGGCTAATAATTCAGAGAATTTTTTTTATTTCTTCATGGGATGTGAGTGTCACTGGCTAGGCCAGCATTTACTCCCTAATTGCACTTGAGAAGGTGGTGGTGAGCTGCCTTCTTGAGCTGCTGCAGCCCATGTGGTGTAGGAACACCCTAGGGAGGGAGTTCCAGGATTTTGACCCAGTGGCAGTGAAGGAACGGCCGATATATTTCCAAGTCAGGATGGTGTGTGGTTTGGAGGGGAACTCCCAGGTGGTGGTGTTCCCATGTGTCTGTTGCCCCTGTCCTTCTAGTTGATAGTGGTCGTGGGTTTGGAAGGTGCTGTTTAAGGAGTGGTGGAGGGAGTGAATGTTTGTGGATGAGGTGCCAATCAAGTGGGCTGCTTTGTCCTGGATGGTGTCAAGCTTCTTCAGTGTTGTTGGAGCTGCACTCATCCAGGCAAGTGGAGAGTATTCCATCACACTCCTGACTTGTGCCTTGTAGATGGTGGACTGGCTTTGGGGAGTCAGGAGGTGGATTACTTGTCGGACGATTCCTAGCCTCTCACCTGCTCTTGTAGCCACAGTATTTATATGACTAGTCCAGTTCAGTTGGATATTGATAGTGGGGGGTTCAACGATGGTAATGACATTGAATGTCAAGGGACGATGGTTAGACTCTCTTTTTGGAGATGGTCATTGTCTGGCATTTGTGTGGCGCAAATGTTACTTGCCACTTGTCAATCCAAGCCTGGATATTGTCCAGGTCTTGCTGCATTTGGACATGGACTACTCCAGTATCTGAAGAGTTTCGAATGTTTTTTTTTATTCATTCATGGGATGTGGGCATTGCTGGCTAGGCCAGCATATATTGCCCATCCCTAATTGCCCTTGTTCAGAAGGCATTTAAGATTCAATCACATTTCTGTGGGTCTGGAGTCACATGTAGGCCAGACCAGGTAAGGACAGCAGATTTCCTTCCCAGCACCAGATGAGTGCTGGACATTGTGCAATCATCAGCGAACGTCCCCACTTCTGACCTTATGATGGAAGGAAACTTCTGACCTTATGATGGCGAAGTGGCTGAAGATGTTGGGCCTAGGACACAACCCTGAGAATGTGAGATTAAATTCTCACCATGGCAGTTGAGAATTTGAATTCAGTTTTTCCAAATCTGGGAATAAAAAGCTTATCACGGTAAGAGTGACCATGAAGCTGTCAGATTGTCACAAAAACACATCTGGTTCATTAATGTCCTTTAGGGTAGGAAACCTACCACCACTACTTGTTCTGGGCTTATACGTGACTCCAGTCTGTTATGGCACAGCCGATGGTAAATGCTGAGTTGTTCAAATCCCAAAGGGAAACTTGAAACAACTGCCACAACTTGTTTTACAATTTGTAAAAATTTAGAGTTGCATGCCTTGAATTCTGTAGTAATACGATCACCAAGTCTTATAGGTTTTTATAAAGCTAGATTAAACATTTATTAATAGAAGAAATGACTTTAAATACATACATAGATCTACAAATTATTAGTATGATAACTTCTAAATCCCCTACTTAATCTGATTCCCAGTTACACTTTCATTAAGGCAACAGTAAGCACATATTTTTAAAAGACCCAGGCAAAGAAACATGATACCCTGAGCCAGTCAAATTCAAAGTGAGTTTTCTTAACTCCAGTTCTTTGCAAACAGGAGCTTGAGGCCTAGATGCTGAAGGATTTTCACACTTGTTCCTAAAATGCCTACCCTTACACACAGCCTTTGCTCCTTTATACATATTGTTCCCCTTGAATGCAAATGCCCATTGTTTCACTACGTCTTTGGACTTCACCTTCCTGCTCATAAAAATTTTGCATAGTACCCATTTTACCAGTGATCTTTGGGTAAAATAGGCACACTGTTCTAAACTTCACCTGGCTAGGTGACACATTTCACTCCTCCTTTGAAAACAATCTAGTCTGGTTTATTTTAAAAATGCAAATGCCCTTTTACATCTTACATCCTAAACTTCCCCATGTTTACCATGTTTACATCAAAGCCTTCAGACCAGCTGCCTTTAATCCAATTAAGTCTCACACACACACACAGATACCGCTATTTGACAATAAGTTCCAATAACATTATTAGAATTATTATATCTTCCTGACAAGTCCCACACCAACGTAATTGACTCTCTACTGTCCTCTGAAATGGTTGAGCAAGTCCTTCAGTTGTATCAAATTCAGTGATGGTCAATAAATTCAGTATTTGGTATTTTATAAACACAAGGCGAAAACCCGGATTTCTTTATAAACAGTTGGATTTTGTGAAGGGGACAAATGGATCTGCATTGGGTCAAACAAATGGTGTTCCTAATTGGTACCTAACTTGTGAAAGTGATCACAAAAAAGAGTTCTGGTTGAATGTGTTTTTTTAGATTTAATTTACTGGATGTGGATGTCGCTGGCAAGTTCGGCATCCATTGTCCATCCCTAGTTGTCCTTTGAGAAGATGTTGGTGACCTGCCTTCGTGACCTGCTGCAATCCACGTGGTAAAGGTACTCCCACAGTGATCGTAGGGTAGAAGTTCCAGAATTTTCACCCTGCAATGGTGAAGGAGAAGCTGATATATTTCCAAGTCAAGGGTGTGTGTGTGACCTGAATGGGGGACCATGGAGGTGATGGTGTTCCCACGCGCCTCCTCTCCTTGTCCCTCTGACGATTGGAGGCGTGGATTTGGGAATTCTTTCTTCACCAACTGAAAGACACAGACACCAACAAATCTTGCACCCTACAATACCTGCAGCTAAGATTAATGTCTCAGCATAGACCAGGGATCAACCAAGGTGCTTTTGAAATGGTGTTATTTGGAATCCTCCCAAATTATAGAGCAAAGCTCTTTTGAACTTACACGGGTTATTAGCTGAATTCCTTCTAGCGAGAGCTCAATCTGTTTTTGGCTTGGGAGGGCATCATCTCCTACAAGGGGGTATATATTTCAGGGAATTCAGAGCAAGAGTGAACTCCTGGACCAATTTTGCTTGCCCAAATGGATCAGAGAAGGATTTCCCAGATTTTTTTCCCCCAAGATCGGTTTGGGTTTTATCTGTTTTTTTTTTGCCTCTCCCGGGAGATAACATGGCTTTGGATAGAGTGGGAGGTGTATACAGGGTGATACTCAAGGTATCGCAATTGTGTGGGACAGGATGAATGGACCAGAGGGTCTTTACCTGGCCGTCATTGCTTGTATGTTTGTAATTAGTCTTGATGATACCTTCTGTCTTTGTGCTGTTGCCCAGCTAACGTGGAGGCGCTCAAAGAACTGCTGAGGGAACATGAACAGGTGAAATCTCCATTACCCAGGTGAGATGGAAGAAGAATCCTAATGTGAGTTATCTCCACAAGCGTTTCATTGATAATTACTATCTTTGCCTCAGTGTATACAATATAGAAATGTACTTCAAACAGTTTCACCTCAAGGAACAATTATTAAATAAAAATAGGGAGATATTAGCACAGGTAACTGAAAGTTTTGTCAAAGAGGTAAGTTTTATGGAGCATTTTAAAGCAAAGGAGAGAGAGGTGGAGAGGGAAAGGGAGGGAATTCCAGAGCTTGGGGCCAAGGCAGCTGTAGGCACACCCAGCAATGTTGTAGCAATGACAATCAGGGATGCTCAAGAGAGCAGAATTGGATGAGCACAGAGCTCTTGAGGATTATAGGGTGAGAGGAGGCCCAAGAGATAAGGAAGGGTGAGGCCAAGGAGGGATTCATAAAGGAGGATGAGAACTTGAAAACTGAGATGTTGGCAGACCGGGAACCAATGTAGGTCAGCGGGCATGGGAGAGTGATGACTGAATGGGTCTTGGTGCGAGTTAGGCAGCAGAGCTTTGGATGACCTGAAGTTTACAAAGGGTGGAGGGTAATCCATTTTATTGTTCATGAAAGCAGACGTGTGCAGAAGAATCCTCGCTCACCTGGAACTAAGATGTTGTTTCCATATCATTGATAAGGAGTTCTTGATCTTGCCTGTGCAATTGAGATGGAGAGAGGCTGAAACCTCTGATTAAGCAACTTGAGCCTCATAGATGGGACAGAGTTGGAGAATTAGCGCCTTAAGCTACACTCACAGAGCTCCAAGAAGCTAGTTCAGGCCACGGAGCTCAATGCTTGGCTGCCCCTTCGGTGTTTTAGCATGCAGAGGATCATGATGAAGATGACAAATCCCAGAGGACACAAGTTAAAAATCTTTAAGTCAGGATTTTATGGCCCCTCACACCCGACGGGATATTACGGTCCCACCGAACTGAATGGAGATTTAAATGGGTCGGATCATCCACCGGTGGGAGACACGCCGTGGCAGGGCCATAAAGTCCTGGCCTAAGCTAGGAATAAAAAGGGAAGTCGGGAAATTTTCGCTCAAAGGAGAATTGACTTGGAGAATAGGTTACTGAAGAAGCTTGAATGTTTAAGACGATTTAGATGCCTCTGCTGTAGAGTCTAACAAAATAGGAGCAGTATTAAGGGAGTGCCAGAATGCCGGAGGGCGTCACTGAAGGAGTACTCCACTCTGGGAAGGGCAGTACTGAGGGAACGCCGCACTGTCTGATTTGGGGCAGTACAGATGAAGCACTGCACTGTGGGAGCATCAGCAATAAGGGAGAGAGGTGCTGCCTAACGTGCTGTCTTTTGGATGAGACGTGATAACCAGGCCCCATCTTCACTCTCAGGTGATTGTAAAAGATCCCGTGCCAATATTGCGAAGAACAACAGGGGCTTTATCCCTGGTGTCCTGATATTTATCCCTCAGGCAACATCATTTAAAACAGAGGGTAGAATTTTACATTCCTCCACCGGCAGGTTTGTAGACTGGGGTGGGGGTGATGGCTGTAAATCTTTTCAGATGCTCTTCCCACTGGGCACCCATCCGGCCCAACTTCTCCAAAATTTTATGCTGGGATGAATGAGGTTCTTGACGGCCGGCCGCCCTTGCCCCAATTGAGGGCTTTAAGTGGCCAATTATTGAGCACTTAATGACTGTTTGCTGTCCAGCCTCAATTTACAAGCTGGCGGGAGGAGTTCAGGGGCGGTGGGGGAGGGGGAGCCCAAAAAATAACCTTGCTCAGGCCTCGGGTGGAAAGTGGGGGTGGGGGGGGAGTGTCATCAACAGCCTCCTTTTAACATCGGGCACTCGCCCCAAAAAGGTCTGGCCCCTGCAGGTAGTGCCTACCCCCACCATCGGCCTTGCCACCAACATCCCCATCCCTCTCTTCCCACACCTCCACACCCCACCTGAGACCCCTAAAACTTACCTGGTCCTGGACTTCCAGGACTTAGACTCTGGGGACTGTTTGTAGTCCCAGTCCTGTCCACTGTGGCTTCTGCCGATGTTGGGACAACAGCGAGTGAGGGGCGAAAGTCCCATCTCCAGGCAGTTAACAGCTGTTGGAGCATTAAATGGCTGTGCGGCAGGCGGTATCAGAAAGGAAACCCTGCCGCCCGAAAAATCTTGGCCAAAATATCTGGTCATAAACATACTGGTGTTTTTTGGAGTTTGCTGTGTGAAAATTGCTGTCTTTCCTACATCACGAGTGACTACATTTTCAAAGTACTTAATTGGCAGCAACGTGCGTCGAGATGTGTGGAGGTGGTGAAAGGTGCTATAGAATTGCAAGTTTTTTCCAGATTGCTCCAATCGAGGTTGCACTTAGCCAGGGACTGTTTGACAGGGCAGTATAGAGGGAACTTTACCCCCCTCTTGTAGTGCATGGGACACTGTGAAGGAGCTTTAATATGTATTTAACCTGTGCTTTTTAAAAATTCATTCATGGGATGTGGGCGTTGCTGGCTAGGCCAGCATTTATTATCCATCCCTAATTGCCTTGAGAAATGGTGAGCTGCAATCTTGAACCGCTTTAGTCCATGTGGTGTAGGTAATCCCACGGTGCTGTTAGGGAGGGAGTTCCAGGATTTTGACCCGGCAACAAGTGAAGGAACGCCGATATATTTCCAACTCAGGATGTTGAGTGGCTTGGAGGGGAACTTCCATGTGGTGGTTTGTCCATGTGTCTGATGCCCTTGTCCTTTAGATGGTAGTGGTCGTGGGTTTGGAAGGTGCTGCCTAAGGAACCTTGGTCAGTTCCTGCAGTGCATCTTGTAGATGGTACACACTGCTGCCATTGTGCATTGGTGGTGGAGGGAGTGAATGTTTGTGGATGAGGTGCCAATCAAGCGGGCTGCTTTGTCCTGGATGGTGTCAAGTTTCTTGAGTGTTGTGGGAGTTGCACTCATCCAGGCAAGTGGAGAGCATTCCATCACACTCCTGACTTCCGCCTTGTAGGTGGACAGAAGGTGAGTCAGGAGTTGAGTTACTCACCACAAGATTCCTAGCCTCTGACCTGCTCTTGCAGCCACAGTATTTATATGGCTAGTCCAGTTCAATTTTTGGTCAATGGTAACCCCCAGATGTTGATAGTGGGAATTCAGTGATGGTAAATATATTGAATGTAAAAGGCGATGGTTAGATTCTCTCTTGTTGGAGATGGTCATTGCCTGGCACTTGTCTGGTACTTGCTACTGGTTAGCCCAAGCTTGCATGTTGTCTAGGTCTTGCTGAATTTGGACATGGACTGCTTCAGTATCTGAGGAGTCACAAATGGTGCTGAACATTGTGCAATCATCAGCGAACATCCTCACTTCTGACCATATGATGGAAGGTCATTGATGAAGCAGCTGAAGATGTTTGGGCCTAGGACACTATCCTGAGGAAATCCTGCAGTGATGTCTTGGAACTGAGATGATTGACCTCCAAAAACCGAAACCATCTTCCTTTGTGCTAGGTATGACTCCAACCAGTGGAGAGTTTTCCTCCCGATTTCCACTGACTCCAGTTTTGCTAGGGCTTTTTGATGCCACACTCGGCCAAATGCTGCATTGATGTCAAGGGCAGCCACTCTCACCTCACCTCGGGAGTTCAGCTCTTTTGTCCATGTTTGAACCAAGGCTGTAATGAGATCAGAAGCTGAGTGGTCCTGGTGGAACTGAAACTGGGCATCAGTAAGCAGGTTTTGCTAAGCAAGTGCCACTTTGATAGTGCTGTTGCTGATCCTTTCCATCACTTTACTGATGATCAAGAGTAGACTGATGGGGCGGTAATTGGCCGGTTTGGATTTGTCCTGCTTTTTGTGTACAGGACATACCTGGACAATTTTCCACACTGCCGGGTAGATGCGAGTGTTATAGTTGTAATGGAACAGTTTGGCTAGGGGTGTGGCAAGTTCTGGAGCATTGCTGGAATATTGTCAGGGCCCATAGCCTTTGCAGTATCCAGTGCCTTCAGCCATTTCTTAATATCACCCGGAGTGAATAGAATTGGCATCTGTGATGCTGGGAGCCTGCCGAGGAGGCTGAGATGGATCATCCACTTGGCAATTCTGGCTTGAAAATTGTTGCAAATGTTTCAGCTTTATCTTTTGCGTTGTGTGCTGGGCGCCCCCATCATTGAGGATGGGGATATTTGTGGAGCCTCCTCCTCCAGTGAGCTGTGTGTCTACCACCATTCACGACTGGATGTGGCAGGACTGCAGAGCTTAGATCTGATCCGTTGGTTGTGGGATCACTTACCGCTATCGTTTTCTGCTTATTTTGTTTGGCACGTAAGTATTCCTGTGTTGTAGCTTCACCAGGTTGATACCTCAGTTTTAGGTATGCCTGGTGCTGCTCTTGGCATGCCCTCCTACACTCTTCATTGAACCAGGGTTGATCCCCTGGCTTGGTGATAATGTTAGAGTGGGGGATATGCCAGGCTATGAGGTTACGGATTGTGGTTGAGTACAATTCTGCTGCTGCTGATAGCCCACAGCACCTCATGGTTGCCCAGTCTTGAGTTGCTAGATCTGTTTGAAATCATCCTATTTAGCATGGTGGTAGTGCCACACAACATGATGGAGGGTATTCTCAATTCTCAGAAGATGGGACTTTGTCTCCACAAGAGCTGTGCGGTGGTCACTCCTACCGATACTATCATGGACAGATGCATCTGCGGCAGGCATTGGTGAGGATGAGGTCAAGTATTTTTTTCCCTCTTGTTGGTTCCCTTGCCAACTGCCATAGGCCCAGTCTCACAGCTATGTCCTTTAGGACTCGGCCAGCTCAGTACTGTAGTGGTGCTACCGAGCCACTCTTGGTGATGGATATTGAAGTCCTGCACCCAGAGTGCACTCTGCGCCTTTGCCGCCCTCAGTGCTTCCTCAAAGTGATGTCCAACATGGAGGAGCACTGATTCATCAGCTGAGCGGGGTGGGGGCGTTGGTGGTGTGTGGTGGTACTTGGTAATCAGCAGGAGGTTTCCTTACCCACCTGATGCCATGAGACTTCATGGGGTCCGGAGTCAATGTTGAGGACTTCCAGGGTAACTCCCTCCCAACTCTACATCACTGTGCTTCCACCTCGGCTGGATATGTCCCGCCTGTGGGACAGGACATACCTGGAGATGGTGATGGGGTGTCTGGGACATTGTAAGGTATGATTCTGTATGACTATGTGAGGCTGTTGCTTGACTGGTCTATGAGACAACTCTCCCAATTTTGGCACAAGCCCCCAAATGTTAGTAAGGAGGACTTTGCAGGGTCGGCAGGGCTGAGTTTGCCGTTGTCGTTTCCAGTGCCTAGGATGGTCCATCTGGTTTAATTCCTTTTAGACTTTTGAGCAGTTTGATACAACTGATACCCCAATTCAGAGGGCATTTAAGAGTCAACCACATTGCTGTGGGTCTGGGGTCACATATAGGCCAGACCAGGTAAGGATTAGTGAACCAGATGGGTTTCTACAACAATCAACAATGGTTTCATGGCCATCATTAGACTTAATTCAAGATTTTTATTGAATTCAAATTCCACCATCTGCCTGGTGGGATTTGAACCCAGGTACCCAGAGCATCACCCTGGGTGTCTGGATTATTAGTTCCATGACAATACCACGACGCTGCCACTGACTCCCCTGTACTTGTCCTGGGAGTTATTGCTGGGGACAGTATAGAGGGAGCTTTCTTCTGTATCTAACCCATGCTGCACCTTCCCTGGGAGTGATTGATGGGGACAGTGTAGAGGGAGCTTTCCTCTGTATCTAACCCTTGCTGTTCTTGTTCTTTAATTCCAGTCCATTATTCCCTGAAGAGTCTTTGTCAAAATCTCCTCGGACCCCTCACCACCACACTGTGCACTCTGTGGTTGCAGGAAGTGACAGATCAGCCTGTCTGAGTTGCAATCAGGGAAGGAAGACAGCCGCATTGCCGATTTGCATAGAAGCCAAAGAGACCAAGGTCAGGGATCAAGGGATGGAGGTCACTGTCTTCTCTGTGGGCAGGTACAATAAACTACAGGTTCCTCCAGCTCTACCTCTTCCAGAACAATTTTTGGTGTTCATATTTAATATTGCAGGAGCCTGAACATCAACTAATGTTGATTCACTGACTCCATAATGACTCCACAGAATGATACAGTGCAGATGGAAGCCATTCGGCCCATCGTGCTAGTGCTATCTCTTTAGAAGAGCTGCCCAATTATACCCATTCCCATTCTCTTTTCCCACAGCACTACATATTTTTCCACATCAAGTATTTATCCAAATCCCTTTTCAAAGTTATCTTCAAATCTGCTCACACAGCGCAAGAGGAGGGAGCAGATAAAACATCTGGTGCCCCTCATAGCAGGACTGGGAGGCAGTGTGCGAGTGGAGCGGCGGCCTTGGTATGATTTAAAAGGAGTGGGAGCTGAGAGTCAGCCCGGAGATTTAAAAAGAGCAGGAGCCGAGAGAGCAAAGATTTAAAAAGAGCAGGAGCTGAGAGTCAGAGCAGAGATTTAAAAAGAGTGGGAGCTGGACTCGGGACTGGAAGCGGCGCGAGGATGTCACGATTCAAAAGCGAGGCAGGGGAGGCAGTTGACTGGTAAGTAGGGTCAGGTGACTACTTCTACTTTTTCTATGAATTAAACTGCTGCACCCCATTAGCTTATACAAAATAAGGTGAGGACTTTGAACTGTAGTGGGAGTGCCTGGAGTGGAATAAGGCCCCTAGCGTAACTAGTATTCTTTAAAGGGAGTAACTAACGAGCTTAATCTAAAGGGAAGTCATGGCAGCAGAGCTCGCACCCGTGATATGCTCCTCCTGTGCTATGTGGGAAATCATGGACACTTGGCGACCATGTGTGCAGGAAGTGTGTCCAGCTGCAGCTACTGGTTAACCGCATTTCGGAATTGGAGCTGCTGGTGGATTCACTGTGGCGCATTCGCAATGCTGAGATTAACGTGGACAGCATGTTCAGTGAGGTGGTCACACTGCAGGTAAAGACTGAACAGGCAGAAAGGGGATGGGTGACCAGCAGGAAGTACTGGAGTCCCCTGTGGCCGTCCCCCTCTCTAACAGATATACTGTTTTAGGTACTGTTGGGGGAGATGAATTCTCAAGGGAAAGCAGCAGGAGCCAAGTCCATGGCACCATGGGTGGCTCTGCTGCGCAAGAGGGGAGGAAGAAGAGTGGCAGGGCTTTAGTGATAGGGGATTCAATAGTAAGGGGCGCAGACAGGCGTTACTGTGGCCGCAAAAGTGACTCCAGGATGGTGCCAAGGTCAAGGATGTCTCGGAGAGGCTGCACGGCATTCTGAGGGGGGAGGGTGAATAGCCAGTGGTCGTGGTACATATTGGTATCAATGACATGGGTAAAAAAAGCAATGAGGTCCTAGAAGCTGAATATAGGAGTTAGGACGTAAAATAAAAAGTAGGACCTCAAAGGTAGTAACCTCAGGATTACTACAGTGGCAGGTGCTAGCAAGAGTAGAAATAACAGGATATATCAGATGAAAATGTGGCTGAAGAAATGGTGTAGGGGGGAGGGATTCAGATTCCTGAGACATTGGGACCAGTTCTGGAGAAGGCGGGACCAGTACAGACAGGATGGGTTGCATCTAGGCAGGACCAGGGCCAATGTCCTCGGGGGGGGGCGGTGTTTGATAATGTGGTCGGGGAGAATTTAAACTAGAATGGCAGGGGGATGGGAACCTGAGCAGGGAGACAGAGGAGGGGGAAACAAGGATAGAAACAAAAGACAGAAAAGTAAGAAGCAAAAGTGGAAGGCAGAAAAAACAATGGCGAGAAACAAATGGGGCCATAGTGCAAAATAAAGCTAAGATGACTAACAAGGTTAAAAAGACAAGTCTAAAGGCAATGTATCTTAATGCGCGGAGCATTCACAATAAGGTAGATGAATTAACAGAGCAAATAGATATATAGGGTTATGATATAGTTGCAGTTACAGAGACATGGCTGCAGTGTGACCAAGGATGGGTACTGAACATCCAAGGGCATTCAATATTTAGGAAGGAAAGACAAAGAGGGAAAGGAGGTGGGGTAGCATTGTTAGTAAAGGAGGAAATCAATGCAATAATGAGGAAGGATATTGGCTCGGAAAATCATGATGTGGAATTTGTTTGGGTGGAGATAAAAAACACCAAGGGGCAGAAAACGTTGGTGGGGGTTGTCTATAGGCCCCCCCAAACAATAATGGAGATGTAAGGGAAGGCATTAAGCAGGAAACTAGAGACTCACGCAATAAGGGTACAACTGTAACCAGGGGTGTCTTTAATCCACATATAGATTGGACAAACCAAACTAGCAATAATACTGTGGAGGAGGATTTCCTGGAGTGTGTAGGTGATGGTTTTTTAGATCAATACGTTGACGAACCAAATAGAGAGCAGGCTATCCTAGACTGGGTAATGTTCAACGAGAAAGGATTAATTAACAATCTTGTTGTGCAGGGTCCTTTGGGGAAGAGTGACCGTAAAATGATAGAATTGTTCATTAAGATGGAGAGTGAAGAAGTTGAATCCGAAACTAGGGATCTGAATCTCAAATAAAGGGAACTACGAGGGTATGAAGTGGGAGTTGGCAATGATGGATTGGGGAACCTTACTAAAAGTGTTTGTAGTGGATAGGCAATGGCTAATATTTAAGGAACATATGCATGAATTACAACAATTATTCATTCCTGTCTGGTGCAAAAATAAAACAGGAAAGGTGGCTCAACCATGGCTTACAAAAGAAATCAGGGATAGTATTAGATCCAAAGAGGAGACATACAAAATTGCCAGAAAAAGCAGCAAGCCTAAGGATTGGGAGCAGTTCAGAATTCAGCAAAAGTGGACAAAAAGATTGATCAGGATGGGGAAAATGGAATATGAGAGTAAACTTTCAAGGAACATAAAAACTGACTCTAAAAGCTTCTATATATATGTGAAGAGAAAAAGATTAGCAAAGACAAATGTAGGTCCTTTACAGTCAGAAACGGGGGAAATTATAATGGGGAACAAACAAATGGCAGAAGAATTGAACGCATATTTTGGTTCTGTCTTCATAAAAGGGGACGCAAATAATTTCCCAGGACTGTTAGGGAACCAAGAGTCTAGTGAGAGGGAGAAATTGAAGAAAATCAATAATAGTAAAAAAAATGGTACTAGAGAAATTAATGGGGTTAAAGGCTGAAAAATCCCCAGGGCCTGATAATCTACATCCCAGAGTACTAAAGGAAATGGCCCTGGAAATATTGGATGCATTGGTGGTCATCTTCCAAAATTCTATAGACTCTGCAGCAGTTCCTATAGATTGGAGGGTGGCAAATGTAACCCCACTATTTAAAAAAGGAGAGAGAGATAAAACAGAGAATTACAGACTAATTAGCCTAACATCAGGAGCGGGGATAATGCAAGAGTCTATTATAAAAGATGTGGCAACAGAACACTTGGAAAGCATTAACAGGATTAGACAAAGTCAGTATGGGTTTATGAAAAGGAAATCATGCTTAACTAATCTACTGGAGTTTTTTGAGGATGTAACTAGTAGAATAGACAAGGGAGAACCAATGGATGTGGTGTATTTGGATTTCAAGAAGGCTTTTGATAAGGTCCCACATAAGAGGCTAGTGGGCAAAATTAAAGCACATGGGACTGGGGGTAATATACTGGCATGGATTGAGAATTGATTGACAGACCAGAAACAGAGAGTGGGGATAAATGGGTCTTTTTCCGGATGACAGGCAGTGACTAGTGGTGTAGCGCAGGGATCAGTGCTTGGGACCCAGCTATTCACGATATGTATAAATGACTTGGATGAGGGAACGAAATGCAATATTTCCAAGTTTGCTGACGACACAAAACTGGGCGGGGTTGTGAGTTGTGAGGAGGATGCAAGGAGGCTTCAGGGCGGTTTAGATAAGTTGTGTGTGTGGGCAAACACATGGCTGATGCAGTATAACGTGGATAAATGTGAAGTTATATGCTTCGGTGTGAATAACAGAAAGGCAGAGTATTACTTAAATGGTGATATATTGGGAAATGTGGATGTACAAAGGGATCTGGGTGTCCTTGTACACCAGTTAATGAAAGTAAATAGGCAGGTACAGCAAGTAATTATGAAGGCAAATGGTATGTTGGCTTTCATTGCAAGAGGATTTGAGTTCAGAAGGAGGGGTGTTTTACTGCAGTTACACTGTGCCTTGGTGAGACCACACCTGGCGTATTGCGTGCAGTTTTTGTCTCCCTACCTAAGAAAGGATATACTTGCCATAGAGGGAGTGCAGTGATGGTTCACTAGGCTGATACCAGGGATGGCAGGACTGTCGTATGAGGAGAGACTAGTTTGACTAGACTTGTATTCATTAGAGTTTAGAAGAATGAGAGGGGGTCTGATTGAAATGTATAAAATTCTAACAGGGCTAGACAGACTGGATGCAGGGAGGATGTTTCCCCTGGCTGGGGAGTCTAGAACCAGAGGCCACGGTCTCAGGACTGAGGTGAGGAAAAATTTCTTCACACAGAGAGTAGTCAACCTGTGGAATTCACTACCACAGAAGGCTGTGGAGGCCGGATCACTGAGTATATTCATGAAAGAAATTGATAAGTTTTTGGATATTAGGGGCATCAAGGGGTATGGAGAGAAAGTGGGAATATGGTGTTGAGATAAAGGATCAGCCATGATCATAATGAATGGCGGAGCAGGCTCGAAGGGCCAAATGGCCTACTCCTGCTCCTAGTTTCTATGTTTCTGTTTTACCATCCTTTGAGGCAGTGCATACCAGATCATAACAACTTGCTACATAAAAAAAAAACATCCTCATTACCCCCTCTGGGCTTTCTTGATAAACCTCCTTAGAGAGAATTCCTCAGATTACTAACTCAGATGCCTAGCTCTGTACACAGTATCACAGCTGAGCAATCTAACCACAGCTTATTTGATGCTGTTAGTCATTAAGTTTTGGATGAAATTTGTGCTCATCAAGTTAAGGAAACGTAACACCTTTTATTCTGGGTCCCACCCTTGAGCAATGCGTGAAGAAAATTCTCCTCATCTTCTCTTTGGTCCTTTTGCCAATGATTTTTAACCTGTGCCCTCTGGCAGTGCAAACAATTCTTCCTTATTCACTCCATCAAAACCCTTCATGATTTTGAACACCTCTATCAAAACTCCCCTTATCCCTCTCTGCTTTCCATGTAACTGGAATCCCTCCTCCCCGCTATCATTCTGGTAAATCTTCATGACACCCTTCTCCTTGACATCCCTCCTAAAATGTGGTTTCTCAGAATTGAATATAACATTCCAGCTGAGGCCAGTGATTTATAAAGATTTAGCAAAACTTTCTTGCTTTTGTACTCTACGCCTCTATTTATAAAACCAAACATCCTTCATGTTTTTTTTTAACAACCTTCTCAACTTGTCCTGTTACCTTCAGAAATTAACAGGACACTTTCCCACAGAGAAAATGGGGTCAGGATGAGGAATTCCATCCCAGCAATCCCGCTGGTAACACAGCTCAAGGCCACTGCTTTGCCACAACACCCCATTCACCAGCTGCCCTCAGCTGGACTGCTGTTCTGTATAGTTCCTGTCCTGTATGCACAGCCTCACGGTAAGGTATTGGTTGAGCTGGGATTTAGGGCTGGTCTCTCGCTGACTGAGCTGGGATTCAGGGCTGGTCTCTCGCTGACTGAGCTGGGATTCAGGGCTGGTCTCTCGCTGACTGAGCTGGGATTCAGGGCTGGTCTCTCGCTGACTGAGCTGGGATTCAGGGCTGGTCTCTCGCTGACTGAGCTGGGATTCAGGGCTGGTCTCTCGCTGACTGAGCTGGGATTCAGGGCTGGTCTCTCGCTGACTGAGCTGGGATTCAGGGCTGGTCTCTCGCTGACTGAGCTGGGATTCAGGGCTGGTCTCTCGCTGACTGAGCTGGGATTCAGGGCTGGTCTCTCGCTGACTGAGCTGGGATTCAGGGCTGGTCTCTCGCTGACTGAGCTGGGATTCAGGGCTGGTCTCTCGCTGACTGAGCTGGGATTCAGGGCTGGTCTCTCGCTGACTGAGCTGGGATTCAGGGCTGGTCTCTCGCTGACTGAGCTGGGATTCAGGGCTGGTCTCTCGCTGACTGAGCTGGGATTCAGGGCTGGTCTCTCGCTGACTGAGCTGGGATTCAGGGCTGGTCTCTCGCTGACTGAGCTGGGATTCAGGGCTGGTCTCTCGCTGACTGAGCTGGGATTCAGGGCTGGTCTCTCGCTGACTGAGCTGGGATTCAGGGCTGGTCTCTCGCTGACTGAGCTGGGATTCAGGGCTGGTCTCTCGCTGACTGAGCTGGGATTCAGGGCTGGTCTCTCGCTGACTGAGCTGGGATTCAGGGCTGGTCTCTCGCTGACTGAGCTGGGATTCAGGGCTGGTCTCTCGCTGACTGAGCTGGGATTCAGGGCTGGTCTCTCGTTGACTGAGCTGGGATTCAGGGCTGGTCTCTCGCTGACTGAGCTGGGATTCAGGGCTGGTCTCTCGCTGACTGAGCTGGGATTCAGGGCTGGTCTCTCGCTGACTGAGCTGGGATTCAGGGCTGGTCTCTCGCTGACTGAGCTGGGATTCAGGGCTGGTCTCTCGCTGACTGAGCTGGGATTCAGGGCTGGTCTCTCGCTGACTGAGCTGGGATTCAGGGCTGGTCTCTCGCTGACTGAGCTGGGATTCAGGGCTGGTCTCTCGCTGACTGAGCTGGGATTCAGGGCTGGTCTCTCGCTGACTGAGCTGGGATTCAGGGCTGGTCTCTCGCTGACTGAGCTGGGATTCAGGGCTGGTCTCTCGCTGACTGAGCTGGGATTCAGGGCTGGTCTCTCGCTGACTGAGCTGGGATTCAGGGCTGGTCTCTCGCTGACTGAGCTGGGATTCAGGGCTGGTCTCTCGCTGACTGAGCTGGGATTCAGGGCTGGTCTCTCGCTGACTGAGCTGGGATTCAGGGCTGGTCTCTCGCTGACTGAGCTGGGATTCAGGGCTGGTCTCTCGCTGACTGAGCTGGGATTCAGGGCTGGTCTCTCGCTGACTGAGCTGGGATTCAGGGCTGGTCTCTCGCTGACTGAGCTGGGATTCAGGGCTGGTCTCTCGCTGACTGAGCTGGGATTCAGGGCTGGTCTCTCGCTGACTGAGCTGGGATTCAGGGCTGGTCTCTCGCTGACTGAGCTGGGATTCAGGGCTGGTCTCTCGCTGACTGAGCTGGGATTCAGGGCTGGTCTCTCGCTGACTGAGCTGGGATTCAGGGCTGGTCTCTCGCTGACTGAGCTGGGATTCAGGGCTGGTCTCTCGCTGACTGAGCTGGGATTCAGGGCTGGTCTCTCGCTGACTGAGCTGGGATTCAGGGCTGGTCTCTCGCTGACTGAGCTGGGATTCAGGGCTGGTCTCTCGCTGACTGAGCTGGGATTCAGGGCTGGTCTCTCGCTGACTGAGCTGGGATTCAGGGCTGGTCTCTCGCTGACTGAGCTGGGATTCAGGGCTGGTCTCTCGCTGACTGAGCTGGGATTCAGGGCTGGTCTCTCGCTGACTGAGCTGGGATTCAGGGCTGGTCTCTCGCTGACTGAGCTGGGATTCAGGGCTGGTCTCTCGCTGACTGAGCTGGGATTCAGGGCTGGTCCCTCACTGACTGAGCTGGGATTCAGGGCTGGTCTCTCACTGACTGAGCTGGGATTCAGGGCTGGTCTCTCGCTGACTGAGCTGGGATTCAGGGCTGGTCCCTCACTCATTGAGCTGGGATTCAGGGCTGGTCTCTCGCTGACTGAGCTGGGATTCAGGGCTGGTCTCTCGCTGACTGAGCTGGAATTCAGGGCTGGTCTCTCACTGCCTGAGCTGGGATTCAGGGCTGGTCTCTCACCCTGATATAACTCCATATGGTTTAAACCGGTGTATTATTTCTGATTGTAGGTTTCGGGTTACTCGCTTTGAGAAGAGTCGATGGGCACAGGAGGTGAACAGATTCCCCGCAATTGAAATGTGCCCACAAGGTCGGTCAGCCACGAAAGAGGCAGAGACAGACGGTGAGAAACCCACGACCCTCAGTGAAACCACAATGACTGAGGGGATGAAACAGGTGTGCTTCTGTGTGTCATGATCGCTGTCTTACTCCCCCTCCCTGAATCCCCACTCCTCTCTCCTTCCCTGCGCCCCCTCCCTAAATTCCCACCCCTCAGTCCCCTCCCTCAATCTACACCCCTCACCCTAATTTCTCACTCCACTCCACCCTCCACTCTGTCCCTACCTCCACTTCCCTCCCCATGCTGATGAGCTGTTCTGCCTGATGGGGGGACATCTCTTCATGGTCACTTGTTGAGTAACATCGGTGAAAGGCTGAGAGCAGGTTTCATGTCTGGTACAGGATTTGGGGATACAGGGAGAGATTCGATTAATATTATTTTATTTTCTATTATTCTAGGAGTCTGTCCTTGCCCAGCAATGACTCTGGAACCAGCATTGTACAGGTGGGTTTACAAAAATATCATTTTGGAAAGAAATGCAAATTCATTAGTAATAAGTTTGAATTACTGAAATCTAACAATCACATGCACACTGCTTGTTGCTCACTCCGTGACCCTGGCTGAATCTAGCTGTCAACCCCTCTCATTCTCATTTTGCCGTGCGTGTTCTTTATGTCTCCCTGCCCTTCTTCTCACTGTCTTTCACTTTCACTTCCTTGCTCTGTCCCTTTCTCCCTCAGACTCTGACTCTCTTTATCTCTGCCAATCTCCCCTTCTCCTGTTCTGAGCTGAGCTGTGACAGACAAGTTCGCCGTGAATGTGCAATTGACTAAATGTAGGGGATGTAACGTGTGCGATGCGATAGCTGAACTGTACTGGACATACGGATAGTCCGTTGTTCACTCTGTAATGATGGAACTGGAGTGCATGCGAATGTCACTCATCGTGGTGTGTGTGTGACTATGGCTGTGCGACATGTGTGTGGATGTGTGATTATGGCTGTGATATTACATTGAGTGAATGATGCTCTCTGTTTTTTTTTCAGGGCTGAGTGTCTCCTTCTGGACAGGGCCCGAGACAGACAATGATGGGGAGGTGATGGTAAATAACCCCAAAGGCCTGGGTTGATCTCAAAACACAATCTCAGCACTAGTCTCCAACCCTAAACTCAGGCAGGGAGAGCTCATGACTGAGGCTGCACCTCCCACTTTGGTCCCTCTGCACTTAGCACTTGGGAGCTGGAATCCCTGCTCCTCTGACTGTCAATGGGGGATCCGCCACCTGACAAACTGACAATGAGGTAGAAAGATGGGCGGCTGGGGAATCACATTTCTGCCTGGCCCCAAACTCTAAGCCTGGGTGTAATGAGCGGGGAAGCGGGAGGGGGAGCTCGGGGTTTAGCCACGCCTGCGCAGACTGCTTATCAAGTTGTCTGCCCACCCCAATGGAACGATTCAATCTGAATCAGCCCCAAAAATGACCCTGTGGAAAGGAGTGTGTGCAGACCTGTCATGTACAGGCCTCTTTCACACTCTGGTGGAGTTAGCCAGAACTGCAATTCTTCATGACACCTGGCTCTCTGATTCTCTTTGGGAAGAAAATGGAATATGTCCCTACGATTTCTCTCCTGGAAATTAAGCAGGTCAATCCTGGACAATTGCGTACCCGGAGTACTGATGGGTAGAAGAGTGTGGGAGCAGAGAGCAAGAAAGGGAGAAATGTCTCCTTAAAAAGACTTGCAATTCTGCAATGTCTTTCACGACCTCAAGTTGTCCCCGAGCATTTTACAGCCAATGAAGTACTTTTGAAACATAGTGATTGCTGTAATGTAGGAAACAGCAGTCAAATTTGTGCACAGCAAGTTCCCACAAACAGCAAAGTAATAACACACAGATAATCTGTTTTTCAGTTGAGGGATAAATATTAGCCAGGGGACTGGGGAGAAAGCCCCTGCATTTCTTCAAGATTGTGGCAGCATGATTTTTTTTTTAACATTCATCTGAGGGGCCAGTCAGGGCCTCGGTTTAACGCCTCACCTAAAAGACAGCATGTCCAACAGTGTAGTGCTCCCTCAGTACTGTACTACAGGCATCAGCCTAGATTATGTTCTCACGTCTCTGGAGTGGGGTTTGAGCACCACTCCTGACTTCTGACTCAGAGGTAAGAGTAGTACGCACAGTGTCTCTCAGGGTATGATAGCTGCCCTTCTGTGGATATTGAGATGTCAGTTATGGACTTTTACCCATAGGGATAAAAAAACTTTTTTTAAAAAAAAAAATATATGGTTCTCAGGATGTGGGCATTACTGGCAAGGCCAGCATTTATTGCCCATCCATAGTTGTCCTGAGAAGATGGTGGTGAGCCACCTTCTTGAACTGCTGCAGTCCATATGGTGTAGATACACCCACAGTGCTGTTAGGATCTGACTCAGCAACAATAGCGTCATTGCACCTTGCACTTGTTTTTCTAGGTGGGAGAGGTCACAGGTTTTGACTTATTCCATCACACTCCTGACTTGTGCCTTGGAGATAATGGACAGGTTTTGGGAAGTCGTGGTATTTTTCTTCGTTCGTTCATGGGATGTGGGCATCGCTGACTAGGCCAGCATTTATTGCCCATCCCCAATTGCCCTTGTTCAGAGGGCATTTAAGAGTCAATCATATTGCTGTGGGTCTGGAGTCACATGTAGGCCAGACCAGTGAGGACGGCAGATTTCCTTCCCTAAAGGACACTAGTGAATCAAATGGGTTTTTTACAACCATCGGCAATGGTTTTGTGGTCATCATCAGACTTTTAATTCCAGATTTTTATTGAATTCAACTTTCACCATCTGCCATGGTGGGATTCAAACCCAGAGCATTATCCTGGGTCTCTGGGAGACTAGTCCAGCGACAATACCACTACGCCACCATCTCCCCATCACTGCAGCCTGGAACCGTCATCTGGTGAAACGGTTTGGTGCTGAGTTGCAAAGGTTCCTAGTTTTAAGGCAACCTAGGCATCATTGTCAGTCATTTACTCTTCAGAGAGAGCCAGAGGGAGTGAAATTGGTCTTCATCTGCAGTAAAACAGGCTAGCCAAATGGCATTAAACCGTGCCTAAAATCAACGTGTCACATTTGACCCAGAAATGAGCTTCCAAAGTCATATTCATGCCATCACTGGGACTGCCTATTTCCATCTCTGTAACATCGCCCAACTGCATCCCTGCCTCAGCTCATCTGCTGCTGAAACCCCCATTCATGCCTTTGTTACTTCTAGACTAGGCTATTCCAATGCACTCCTGGCTGGTTTCCCACTGTCTATCCTCTGTAACTTTGAGGTCATCCAAACCTCTGCTGGCTGTGTCTTAACTCGCACCAAGTTCCACTCCCGATTACCGGTGTTCACTGACTTACATTGGATTCTGGTCAAACAACATCTTGACTTTAAAATTCCTATCCTTGTTTTCGAATCCCTCCATGGTCTTGAACTCTTTTATCTCTGTAATCTCCTCCAGTCCCACAACCCTCTGAGATATCTGTGCTGCTCTAATTCTGGTCTCTTGTACATCCCCAATTTTAATCACTCCACCATGGGCAGTTATGCCTTCAGCTGCCTGGGCCCTAAGCTCTGGAATTCCCTCCCTTCACCTTTCAACTTCACTTTCCTCCTTTAAGACATTCCTTAAAACCTACCCCTTTGACCAAGCTTTTGGTCATCAGTCCTAATATCTCCTTAAGTGGCTTGGTGTCATACTTTGTTTTATAGCGCTCCTGTGAAGCACCTTGGGATGATTCATTATGTTAGTTATTATATGAATAAGTTGTTGTTGGAAGAAAAAGGCAAGTGCAGAGCGAAACAAACTACCTATTCATAGAAAGCCACAGTGCAGAGGGAGGCCATTCAGCTCATCACGCTTGTGCCGTCTCTTTGAAAGAGCTATCCCATTTTCCTGCTCTTTCCCCCTAGCCATGCAAATATCCAAACCTCTCCCTTTTGAAATTTATGATTGAATCTGTTTCCACTGCTCTTTCACCTCAGGATTCACTCTGAGCCTGATTCACCTGACTGATAAAGACAAATTCACCCCTCAGGAGACGAGAATCCATCTTCACACATTGCTCCTGGCTCAGGTGTCGATCGCCCTGCCTCAGGTGTCATTGGCTTCTGCAATCTCATTTAATGGTGAACATGCTCAAAAGGGCTAAATGGTCTATCCCTGTTCTTGTGTTCCCAGTTCTCATTTGTTCTGAATCCTTTCCCCTCCTGATTTGCTTGTTGCCCACATACACCTCTTTGCTTTGTGCTGTTTTTGGGATGAGCTGAGTGTTTTGCACATAGCCTTAACTCACTCCTGGGATCTGTCCCAGGTCTGGCCAGTTTGGGACATCTTTGGGGAGCCAAGCACAGAAACAGCCCAATTGGTCTTGCTCCAATGCTGTTTATGCCCCACACAAGCCTCCTCCCACCCCTTTTTATCTAAACTTTGTCAGTATATCCTTCTATCCCTTTCTTCCTCGTGCTTATCAGGCTTCCCTAGAAATGTATCTATAACATTCACCTCAGCCACTACCTGTGTTAGTGAGTTCCACATTCTCATCACTCTTTAGGTAAAGAAGTTTCTCCTAATCTCCCTATTGGCTTTATTAGTGACTATCTTTTATTTATGCTCCCTAGCTCTGGTCTCCCCCACAAATGGAACATCGTTTCTAGGCCTACGCTATCAAACCCATTCGTAATCTTAAAGGCCAATGCAAGAAGGCACATCAGGAACATACATGAGACAGCAGAACAAACCCAAGATTTATTTATATGCTTTTATTTACATCACAAATTACAGATTGCAGGACTACCTGTGCTCTTGTCCAGATGACTGCCCCTCTGACAATGCAGCCCTCCCTCACCTATGCCCTTCAGATAGTACAACATTCCCTCAGTATTGCATCTCCAACAGTATGGCCCTTCCTTAGCACTGTCTCCCCTCAGTACTACCCCTTCCACAGTGTACAGATGCCTCAGTACTGGACTAGAAGATTTTGTGTTGCAAATCTTTTGAATGCTCTTCTGACCACTGAGTCACAGCTGACCCCTAAAGCAACTTTCATTGATCTCAATCCTAAATTCCTGTCCTTTCCCAAGTTTGACCTTTGTCCCATGCCACCTGCTCAAAATTTAGTTCCAAGTAGTGTTGGATTATTGTTCCTGTACAGTATCAGATTCACTTTGATAAAAGACTCTCTCACTCCATTCTGAAGCCAAGAAAGAAAGACTTGCATTTCAATAGCATTTTTCATCTCTGATGTCCCAAAGTGCTTCACAGCCAATGGAGTACTTTTTGAAGTGCTATTATACTTTAGAAAACATGATAACTAATTAACACACAGCAGGATCCCACAAACTGCAATAAAATAAATTATATAATTTTTGGGGTTGGTTGAAGGACAGATATTGCCCAGAACGCTAGGAAGAACTCCCCTCTCCAGCATATCCTTTGTGACTGTGTAATAAACATAGAGCATGATTGTACTCCTAGTTCCTGTGCCAGGAGTGGAGACTTCCTAGAAAGGGATTCTTCCCAGACAGTATCATTCTCACCCTCCATCAGGCAACCTCAGTCACTCCTGTTACTGTCAGAAAGCCACCACTAGGGATATTGAAGCATAATATTTGTCACATCACAGAACCTTACAGCACAGAAGGCAGCCATTTGGTCACCATGTGTACCAGCTCCTTGAAAGAGCTATCTAATTAACTCCATTCCCCTGCTCTTTTCCCATAGCCCATGTATATATTTTTTTTCTTTTCAGGTATTTAGCCAATTCCCTTTTGGAAGTTACTATTGAATTCATTTCCTCCACTCTTCCAGGCTGTGCATCCCAGTTCATAACTCACTGCGTAAAAATGTTCCTCATATCCTCTCTGGTTCTTTCGCCAAATACGTTAAATCTCTGCCCTCTGGTTATTGATCCTTCTGCCATTGCAAACAGTTTCTGCCTATTTACACCGTGAAAACCCTTCATGATTTTGAACACCTCTATCGAATCCCCCCTTAAACTTCTCTGCTCTAAAGGGACCAGCCCCAGCTTCTCCAGTCTTTCCACATAACAAAAGTCCCCCATCCCTGGTACAGGTCTGGTAAACCTGTTCTGCACCCTCTTCTAGGGCTTGACATCTTGCCTAGAATGTGGGATACTGTGCACATTGAGCTGTTTAAAAGTGACTAGCCTCTCCCAGACACAGTCTCATTCCATTGTTGAGTCAAATTCTAAGACTCGATACTCTAGCTGTTTGTAGCATCAATTGAGTTTGCACTGCCATCATATTGTGAATGTTTCCTTATTCCACAACTTGAGTCCACCCTGGGTGAGGATGTCCCCCATGACGTTTCTTTAATTAATTTTCAGAATATGGATGCGCTGGCAAGGCCAGTATTATATTGCCCATCCATCGTTGTCACTTGAAAGTGTCATGGTGGGCCTTCTTCTTGAACTACTTGGTGAAAGTTTCATACAACTGAGTGCAATAATGCTGCATTTATTATGTTACTGGCTTAAGAAAAAACGTATGCGTGTTAGCAGGTTGGCTAAGGGTGGACAGGCAAGAAGGTTGTTAGCCAAAATGGACAATGCTAACCTATACGTTTAGGTGTAATATATCGTAAACCTTTCTGTAATATACTTTCCTTTCATGCTCCATTCAAACTAATAAAAGTGAATTTAAAGTAGAGCATTGTTTTTTTTTGTTAAAGGCAAAATATAGAATCTAGTATTTCAACTTTCTGCCTTTAGAAACTGATCCATGAAACAGCCCAATAAACCATTCAGCTTCTGGTACTGAGGATTTGAATTGAGTTTTAAAAAATTTGGAAATAAGAAGTTGGTCTCAGTAAATTTGACTGTGAAGCTGTTAGAAAAACCCAATTGCTTCACCAATGCCCCTGACGCTCTTACCCGTTCTGGGTCTGTACGTGACCCCAGTCAAACACCAACGTGTTGACTCTTAAACACCCTTTAAAATGGTCCAACAACACACTCAGTTTGTATCAAACCCAGTGGTTAAAGAAGGCAGCCCACCACCACCTTTCCAGGGCAAACAAGGATGGTCAATAAATACCAGTCTTTCCAGTGATGCTCAAACCCCAGAAACCCCAGGTCAAAATCCTGGAACTCCCTCCCTAACAGCACTGTGGATGTACCTACACCACAGGGACTACAGCAGTTCAAGAAGGCAGCTCACCACCACCTTCTCAAGGACAATTAGGGATGGGCAATAAATGCTGGCCCAGCCAGCGAAGCCCACAACCCGTGAATGAATAAACAAAAACAAAATGAAATCAATGAAACTTCTGCCTTCAATCTTCTCCTCCAATTCACCTATAATGCCCTCGAGATGAATCATTACATGATGGAGGGGTGTAGTCATGAATCCAGGACTCAGAAGGAGCCCAGTAATCTGACTCCTCAACTGATCAACACAGGCCGCCGATGAAATGAAAGAAGTAATTAATCACCGTCATCAAACCCACCCAGTCACAGATTTGTGCACACTGGGGGACATATCTGATTCATGGACTGCAGATGGATCAACATTACAAAGACCCAAGGACACTGCCACAAAGCAGACCCCCTTGTTAAACTCCATTTGCTGTTCCTGAGAACAAACCAAGGGCTGGTCAATCAGCTTGGCTTCAGAAAATGGGAAAGGTCATTGGTTGGATCCAATTACAAGTGAATTCCAAACCCCATTGCACAATGTCCGTGCCATGGCTGCATTTTACACACTCTCACGTTTACCCACTACAGTGTTCCAGGAATGTCTCATTGCATGAGGGGGCTCGACACATGTTTAAATTGTTCAGAAAGAAGATTGGTGCTCTTGGAGAAAACTCTCACCAAGGATGTTGTCATCTAACTGGAACCTGATACATTTAGTGTATCAGAAGGATGATGCATTGGTTGCTGTCTCTCCATCTGTGGAAATTCAAGGCTGGTTTCTCCCAAGTTATGGAGAATTCTAACCAGGATCAGTCTGACCCCCTCATGTCTTCCGTGTGAAGCAGCAATCCCGGAAGCAAAGACCCGTCACCCATTCCTCCAGTTGGAGATAGTCCTAGATGTAGGGTCCGAATTGGGATGGTAATAGTCAGACCAGGAATTCCTCGTCCTGTTGGGACACTGGGCTCGATGATGGCGGAGGAGGGGCAGTTCGAATCTGAAAGTCAAACAGCAATGAAGGATCATGTAAGTCGCCTGTTAAACAGAAACTCAGGCTGTTTAGACCAGAAGTGTTTTTCCCTATAGTATGACACTGTCCCCTCCACCACCCCTCTGGGCTACGCTCAAACTGCAAGGGCTCTTAACCAAAAGGTAGCATTGGGACATCACCTCAAACGCAGAACTGAGATTCCAAACTCTCCTTTGGTATCCTCCATGGCAAAGGGCAACAGACGCATGGGAAAACCACGCCCCCCATGTCACACACGCTATCCTAACTTGGAATTATATCAGCCGTTCATTCACTGTCACTGGTTTAAAATCCTGGAACTCCCTCTCTAACAACACTGTGGGTGTACCTTCATCACATGGACTGCAGTGGTTCAAGAAGGCAGCTCACCACCACTTTCTCAAGGGCAATTAGGGATGGGCCACAAATATCAGTCTTACAAGTGACACCCACATCTTGAGAATAAATAATAAAATAATTAATTTCTATCCCCTCAGGCACCAACATCTGATCAATCATTTGCCTACCTCCCTTCCACATCCATGAGCCAAAATAGTCTGTGTCATCAGGAGATTTGACTACAGGGGGCATCATAATACAGCCTGTTCCTCACAGGCACATCAACCCACCAAGGGTTAATTGAATAGGAACCTTGACTGGATTTCCCCTCTCCACTCTCCAGCCCAAGGTTACTGAAACAAACAAGCAAATTGCAGACCCCTCCTAATGCTCCTAATAACAACAATTTATATTTATATAGCATGTCCAAATGCAGCATGATCTGGACAATAGCCAGGCTTGGACTGACAATTGGCAAGTAACATTCGCGCCACACAAGTGCCAGGCAATGACCATCTCCAACAAGAGAGAATCTAACCATCTCCCTTGACATTCAATGGCATTACCATCACTGAATCCCCCACTATCAACATCCTGGGGGTTACCATTGACCAGAAACTGAAAAAGACTAGCCATGTAAATACTGTGGCTACAAGAGCAGGTCAGATGCTAGGAATCCTGTAGTGAGTAACTCACCTCTTGATTCCCCAAAGCTTGTCCACCATCTACAAGGCACAAGTCAGGAGTGTGATTGAATGCTCTCCACTTGCCTGGATAAGCACAGCTCCAACAACACTCAAGAAGCTTGACACCATCGAGGGCAAAGCAGCCCTCTTGATTGGCACCCCATCCACAAACATGCACTCCCTCTACCACCAATGCACAGTAGCAGCAGTGTGTACCATCTACAAGTTGCACTGCAGGAACTCACCAAGGCCCCTTAGACAGCACCTTCCAAACCCACGACCGCTACCATCTAGAAGGACAAGGTTAGCAGACATATGGGAACACCACCACCTGCAGGTTCCCCTCCAAGCCACTCAACACCCTGACTTGGAAATTTATCGCCATTCCTTCACTGTTGCTAGGTCAAAATCATGGAACTCCCTCCCTAGCACCACTGTGGATGTGCCTGCAGCACATGGACTGCAGTGGTTCAAGAAGGCAGCTCACCATCACCTTCTCAAGGGCGATTAGGGATGGGCAATAAATGCTGGCCCAGCCAGCAACCCCTGCATCCCACGAACGAATAAAAAAAAACATGGCATAAGGTCCCAAGATGCTCATGAGAAGTGTTTATCAAACAAAATGTGACACTGAATCATAGAAGAAGAAATTAAGACAGGTGACCAAAATCTTGGTCAAAGACAGGTTTTCAGGAGCCTCTTATTGGAGAACAGAGAAGTGGAGAAGTTTTGGGAGAGAATTCCAAAACGTTGGACCCAGACAGCTGAAGGCACGGCCACCAATGGTGGGGCAATTAAGATCAGGGACACGCAAGAGGCCTGAATTGGGAAGAGCACAGAGTTCTCAGAAGATTGTAAGGCTAGTGGAGACGACAAGGACATGGAGGAGCGAGTCAGTTCAGGGATTTGAAAATAAGGACGAGTATTTTAAAATTGAGGTGATGTGGGACCAGGAGCCAATGTAGATCAGTGGGCTCAGGGGTGATGAGTGAATGGGACTTGGTTCGAGTTGCGATACAGGCAGCGGACATTTTGGAGGGAACAGCCCAGAAGTCAAAACTAGAACTTCATGGGGTACATGGCTCACAGGGCGATGCATTTCCCCACAGCGACCAGCAGTTCAATGATGGCAGGTTGCAAATTACTATTTTTTAGATCAATTCTCTTACTGGTCTAAGTCGTCCAGCAGGCATTTCGGCAATAGGCTCCTGGATCTGGGATTCCTCCTTCTGGGCGCCAGAAACTGTAAGGGGAATAAAGTGGAATTAACTGTCCTTGCTCAAGAGTCCCTGAAACTTGTACACTCACAGTTAATGTTGGACATATCTCTGGAGGATTTATCGCATAACCTTCATCTGTCCCATAAGGGCAGACAGCCTTTTCTCCAAATCAGCAAGTTGTAATTATAGACCAGTTCCTTCCACAGAAAAATCAAACAAATGAACTAAGAACATAACATAAGAAATAGTAGCAGGAGTAAACCATATGGCCCTTTGAGCCTCTCCGCTATTCAATGCGATCAAGGCTGATCTTCAGCCTCAACCACACCTTCCCATTCATTTCCTATATCCTCCGAAAGACCCAAAATCTGTCTATCTCAGGCTCTCAGCCTTAAATATCTTCATCAATGGGGCATCCACAACCATCCAGGGTAGAGATTCCAAAGATGTTAGGAAGGGCATCCTTGGTCAAGGAAGTGGATTTTGAGGATAAATGGAGACAGAGACAAAAGAGGGAGGGCAATCCAGAGCTGATACCCCCAAGGCACTGTCACAAGGGGCGGGGTGAAGGAACAGAGGAACAGGAGAAGGCCATTCAGCCCCCGGAGGCTGTTCTGCCATTTAACAAGGTCATGGTTGGCTCATAGCTTAACTGCATCCACTTGTCTCAGCTCCATATCCCTTAATACCCTCGGCTACCAAAAACCTATTGATCTCAGATTGAAAATTTTAAATGAGCTAGCATCTTGTGGACGAGAGTTTCACACTCCTATCACTGTTTACAAGGAGTGTCTCCTAACTTCCTGCTTGAATGGCCTGACTCTGTTTTTAAGGTGATGACCCCCCTCCAAAACTCCCCCACCTGTAGAAAAAAATTGCTCTCTATCTACCCTATCAATGCCTTTTAAAATCACTCCTTAACTTTCTAACTTCCAGGGAATACAAGCCCAGTTTATGTAATTTCTCCTCATAATCTAACCCTGGGAGCCCTGGTAACATTGGGTGGAAATGTACGGCAGGGGGATTTTATGTTCCCACCGAAGTCAATGGAGTTTATCTTACGGCCCCGTCCCTGCCGGGATGGGGCCGTCAAATACCGGCCATTCCGGTGAATCCGCTCTGGATTCCCTCCAAGGCCAATATATCCTCTCTAAGGCGCGGTGCCCAGAAAGGAACGCAGTACTCCAGAGCAAAATGAATGGAGTTAAGATACAGGTCAGCCATGATCTCATTGAATGGTGGAATAGGTTTGAGGGGCTGAATGGCTTCCACCTATTTCTCCGTAACAGACAAGGGACTGAATGGGCTCCTCTTTCTCCTGTGTAATGGGCTTGAAGGGATGACTAATCTCCTCTTCTACGCAAGACTCAATGTGTCTAACAACACACTAAATGTACTTACTGCCGTTAGGTGACACCTGGAGTCTCTCTTGCTGTGTGGATCCCGCACTGTGAAACACCATCAAGCCAGAGTCAGGAGCAGGAGGAGAGAACGGAGGAGGGGACAGCAAAGTGGGATCCTGGGAAATAAAGCAAGGTGGTGAACAACTGTTCAGCTGCAGCGTCCAAGCATCAGAGTGAACCAGTGCAAAGCAACTCAATTAACAAACTGTAGAGTCTCACTCCCAACTCCCTCCTGATCTCAGGAGGTGAATGTTCCACCCTCTGCAATGACCAGGAAACAGCCCAAGTCGTGTTGCTGGCTTGGATGTGGGGGTTGGAAGGGTTAACGGCAAACTGTAAGGAGTATCGCAGGACACAGAGCAATGTGGGTGGGGGGAAGGGAGGAAAAGGGAGAGAGTTCAATATGGAAAGAAGATAGAGATACATTCAGTTGAGAGAGAGAGAGACAGGGTGACGAGTAGAGGCAGTGGGATCGATGCATGTATCTTTAAAAAGCAAGATTACAAGTGCTAAGAAGTATGGATGAATGATGGATTCTCCCTCCCATCGCTTCAACAGATGGGTGCTCAGCAAAGAGACCAGTTGTTCACTGTCTAGGTTGGCATTGTCTCTTATGCAATGCTAAACCAAATCTTGATTTGCAGATCCGATTGCAAGTGTTTCACATGAAGTTGCTGTTGGAAGGGTGGGTGAAGACACTGGCTTTACCACGTGCTTGTTTGTTCTGTAGGAACCTGACTCTGTTCTCCACAAATATTGAGATTGCTCGATGATAGAGATTTCTCCATTTGAATCTGTCCAAGGTTGTTCATTTTTTCCCCCATGAAGCCCTCTTACAGGCTAAGAGGTATATGAAAGGGCAAATGGGATTCAAAATTTTATCTAAAGGGGCACTGAATACAGAAGGTAGGAGGTGACAATGAATTGGTATAGGATATTGTTTGGATCATAGCTGGAGTATTTAATGCTGTGCTGGGATACCTCATTATCGGGAAGGTATTAGAGGGCAAGGGAAGAGAGCAGTGACGATTAATAGAATGGGAGCAGGAATAGGAAGGGAGAGCTTATGATGAAAACTCCAGGAAACAGAAGGACCACAGAGGGAGGAAGGGGAAGTTAAGTCATCACCCGTTGTTGGCACAGAGGCAAGATCATAAAAGTGTTAAATGAGCTAGACCAAGTCTGCACAGACTGATTAAAAGCCGCAAACTTCCTGTGTACAGTACCAGCACTGGCTCCAGCTCCAGATCTGTCCCTTCCCCAACCAGCAGCTCAACGAGCAAGGAAGGAAACACTCCGACTCGGCCATTGAACTCTCCTTCCCAGAATCCATCATCCACTCCGCGCTCACCGGTGTGAAGGATCTTGATCAGGCTACCTTCAGGGAAACACAGCTCCTCCGCACTCTGTCCCTCGTAATTGTACAACGCCCTGGCCAAGCATGCTGTGGAAAACAACATCCCCAAAATCAGCTCCTCAATGTAGCTGCCACTGCAGCCCAGAGATGTTGTGAGGATAAGCCCTCCTTAAACAAACCATGAGCCATCCAGTTACAGTAAAGTCAAGGCAGTACCATCCAAACCCACAACCCCTTGACATCTAGGAGGACAAGGGCAGCAGGTGCATAGGAACACCATCACCTGCAAGTTCCCCTCCAAGCTACACACCATCCCAATATGGACATATATCACTCATTTGTTGCTCCCTTAGTAACGCCCCCCTCTGATAAGGCACTGAGAGGGGCAGTTCTGATGGAGTGCGGCAGTGTCAGAGTGGCAGTTCTGAGGGAGTGCAGCAGTGTCAGAGTGGCAGTTCTGAGGGAGTGCAGCAGTGTCAGAGTGGCAACACCAATGGAGTGCTGCACTGTCAAGGCAATGCCAGAGGGACAATAGTGAGGGAGTGCTGCACTATCAAAGGGGCAGTACTGAGGCTGGATTTTGTGCTCATGCCTCCAGAGTGGGACTTGAACTCGGAACCTCTTGATTCAGAGGTGAGGGAGAGGGCTTCCCCCTGAGTTTTGACTAAAATTCTCCCCTTTGTTCCCACAGCCTAAGGGTTTTTAAAAGCAAAACCTGCTGCCAATGACTCAACGTTCCCCGATTCACCTCTTCTTCTCTCGGTACCTGATTGTTGCCAGCTAGGGGAAGGCAGACCCTGTCCTCTGGTCCCACACCCAACCTCCATAATGGGTGAGATATCAAGATTGGACCTACCTCCATCTGCAGCCTTCTCCAGGCCACTGCTACCCATCAGTTCCTGCTCAGCAGAACTACTGGACGATGTGTAAGAAGTGATATCAGAGGAAGTTACTGCTGAGATCCTGCTGGACAGACTGTTACCACATGGGAATTGGAGATACTTTTCAGGAACGTAGCCTATTTGGCCAGACTTATTCCGAGCCTAACGAAGGGGGAGAGAAAAGAGATTGAAAATAAAACGGAGAATCATAAGCAAATTAAATCAAGACTGCAGAGGTTTAAAGAGCTCTGCCATAAGGGGGTGGAGGTTTAGCGCAGGGACACCTTGGTCAAACTAATAGAACCACATGCAAATAGCGGGCATCACAAAATCTCGGCCTCCTCCGGAGGTTCCCAGCATCACAGGTGCCAATCTTCAGCCAATTCAATTCACTCCATGTGATATCAAGAAACAGCTGAAGGCACTGGATAGTGCAAAGACTATGGGCCCTGACAATATTCCGGCAATAGTACTGAAGACTTGTGCTCCAGAAATTGCCGCGCCCCAAGCTGTTCCAGTGCAGTTACAACACTGGCATCTACCCAGCTATGTGGAAAATTGCCCAGGTATGTCCTGTACACAGAAAGCAGGACAAATCCAACCCGGCCAATTACCGCCCCATCAGTCTATTCTCCATCACCAGTAAAGTAATGGAAGGGAGTCATCAACAGTGCTATCAAGCAGCACTTGCTTAGCAATAACCTGCTCACTGATGCTCAGTTTGGGTTCCGCCAGGGCCACTCAGCTCCTGACCTCATTACAGCCTTGGGTCAAACATGGACAAAAGAGCTCAACCCCCAAGGTGAGGTGAGAGTGACTACACTTAACATCAAGGCAGCATTTGACTGAGTGTGGCATCAAGGAGCCCCAGAAAAACTGGAGTCAATGGGAATCAGGGGGAAAACTCTCCACTGGTTGGAGTCATACCGAGCACAAAGGAAGATGGTTGTGGTTGTTGGAGGTCAGTCGTCTCGGCTCCAGGACATCACTGCAGGAGTCCCTCAGGGTAGTGTCCTCGTCCCAACCATTTTCAGCTGCTTCATCACTGACCTTCCTTCCATCATAAGGTCAGAAGTGGAGATGTTCGCTGATGTTCAGCACCATCCTCGACTCCTCAGACACTGAAGCAGTCTATGTCCAGGACCTGGACAACATCCAGGCTTGAGCTGCCAAGTGGCAAGTAACATTCATGCCACACAAGTGTCAGGCAATGACCATCTCCAACAAGGGAGAATCCAACCCTTGCCCCTTGATGTTCAATGGCATTACCATCACAGAATCCCCCATTTTCAACATCATGGGGGTTACCATTGACCAGAAACTGAACTGGACTGGACTAGCCATGTAAATACTGTGACTACAAGAGCAGGTCAGGGGCTAGGAATCGTGCGACAAGTAACTCACCTCCTGACTCCCCAAAGCCTGCCCACCATCTACAATACACAAGTCAGGAGTGTGATGGAATACTCCCCACTTGCCTGGATGAGTGCAGCTCCCACAATGCTCAAGAAGCTTGACACCATCTAGGACAAAGCAGCCCGCTTGATTGGCACCACATCCACAAACATTCACTCCCTCCACCATTGACGCACAGTAGCAGCAGTGTGTACCATCTACAATATGCACTGCAGGAATTCACCAAGGCTCCTTCGACAGCACCTTCCAAACCCACGATCACGAGGGCAGCAGACATATGGGAACACCACCACCTGGAAGTTCCCCTCCAAGTCACTCACCATCCTGGCTTGGAAATATATCCCCATTCCTTCACTGTCGCTGGGTCCTGGAACTCCCTTCCTAACAGTACTGTGGGTGTACCTACACCACCACATGGACTGCAGCGGTTCAAGAAGGCGGCTCACAACCACCTTGTCAAGGGCGACTAGGGATGGGCAATAAATGCTGGCCCAGCCAGCGACACCCACATCCCATGAATGAATAAATAAAAATCAAAAGTGCATCAAGCCTTGGAGATGGTATAGAGGACGTTTAACAGGACGTTACCAAGGATTAAGGGGAGTTCAACTAAATGGAGAGATGGGGGAAGTGGGGGCTGTTCTCCTTTGAGCAACTAATTATTCATAGGGCAAAATGTTTAGCTCGGTGGGTGGACGTGTGCCCGACCCGCTTGAGCGTGAAATGACACGCATTGACCTCGGGCAAGCGTCCTGGCGTCAACATGCAGCCGCGTGCCAGAGTCAGCAGCACACCCGCCGACAATTCAAAGGCCTGTTAAGGCCATTAAAGGATCAATTGGATAGAATTTTTCGCTGCCTGACCAACCTTATGGTTGGCGGGGCAGGCGAAGAGGCCAAGCGGACTTTGCACATTTTAGGAAACCTCATCCGCGGACGGGTGAGGTTTATTAAAGCAAATAAAAATAAAATTTAAAATTGAATTAATAACATGTCCCTCCAGAGTCACATGAGGGGACATGTTTTATAACATGTTTAATTTCTTTATTATTTTTATTTTAAACTCTTCATCTCCCTGAGGCAGCTCTGTGCCTCTGGGAGGTTTTCCAGCGCTCACTCGCACTCGCCCCCGCTTACCCTCCTCCCTCCCGCATGGGCAGCGCTGAGTGCTGCTGCTCACCTTTCTCGCTGGGTGGGCCTTCATTGTCGGCCAGCGACAAATCGCCTTCCAGCCTCAACCGCAGGCGGCCAGGGTGAAATTCTGCCCATAGACTCATAGGCTGATATTGTACAGAAGGAGGTGGCCATTTGGCCCTTCATGCCTGTGCCGGCTCTTTGACAGAACTGTCCAATTAATCCCACTTTCCAGATGTCTGCAGACCTTACTTGCTCTATCGTAATTTTCCATGTTTTGGTTAGGGAAAAATGAATGACAGCATGGTGGGGGAAGACTGGGAAATAGGGACTAATTGGTCAGCTCTTTCAAGGAGCCAGCACTAACAAAAGTGGGCGCAATGGTCTCCTGTGTAGGATCAAAGAAAGAGCATGGATAGAAACTCCACTCAGAGCATATATCAAACTGGGCTACGGCTCCCTCAACGTTGTGAATCTTCATCATTGTTTCTCTGGTGAGGTGACAGATAGCGAGCACCCCTGGGAGATGGATCAAGACTTAATGGTCCAAAATCTTCACACAACTTCTGACCTATACACAGCTTCCCCAAGCCCCTACTGAGTCTACAACACTGTGGTTGGGTTGTATGGTTATACAGTACTCTACCCTCCTACTGCTTTCTTGTCTCTTATTGAACTTTTCTGAACTTAAACTTAGCCTAAACGTCATGAAAAAAAAGTAACTAAATTTGGACTTTCCCTCGGAAAGAGAAATATTGTGTTTGAAATTGGAGATTGTGTCTGACCACAGAATAGAATCGGTTGATGTTTGGAGTCTAGCAGTTCTTGTAAATCACCATTTTTGAAAAACTTTTTCAGAAAGAACTTGCATTTTATGAAGTGCCTTTCACAGCTTGCAGACATCACAAAGCCCTGAATCCCAGCTCAGTCAGTGAGAGACCAGCCCTGAATCCCAGCTCAGTCAGTGAGAGACCAGCCCTGAATCCCAGCTCAGTCAGTGAGAGACCAGCCCTGAATCCCAGCTCAGTCAGTGAGAGACCAGCCCTGAATCCCAGCACAGTCAGCGAGAGACCAGCCCTGAATACCAGCTCAGTCAGCGAGAGACCAGCCCTGAATCCCAGCTCAGTCAGCGAGAGACCAGCCCTGAATCCCAGCTCAGTCAGCGAGAGACCAGCCCTGAATCCCAGCTCAGTCAGCGAGCGACCAGCCCTGAATCCCAGGTCAGTCAGCGAGAGACCAGCCCTGAATCCCAGCTCAGTCAGCGAGAGACCAGTCCTGAATCCCAGCTCAGTCAGCGAGAGACCAGCCCTGAATCCCAGGTCAGTCAGCGAGAGACCAGCCCTGAATCCCAGCTCAGTCAGCGAGAGACCAGCCCTGAATCCCAGCTCAGTCAGCGAGAGACCAGCCCTGAATCCCAGCTCAGTCAGCGAGAGACCAGCCCTGAATCCCAGCTCAGTCAGCGAGAGACCAGCCCTGAATCCCAGCTCAGTCAGCGAGAGACCAGCCCTGAATCCCAGCTCAGCCAGCGAGTCAATGGAAGAGGAAGGGGTCCATGCTGAACAATCTCCACCAAACTCACCTTCACCCAATCCTCCATGTCGCCATCTTCAATCACCTCGAGCTGCTCTTCTAGAGTGATAGTCAGTTCATCAGACTGTGTGGCCTGTGCACAGGAGGAAAGAGACAGAGGAAATCACCTATTGGTTTTATAGACAGAGGCACAAAAGCAAAGAAATTATGCTAAACCGTATACAACGCTGGTTCAGCCTCAGGTGGAGTATTGTGTCCAATTCTGGGCACCACATTTCAGGAAGGATGTCAAGGCCGTGGAGAGGGTGCAGAGGAGGTTTACTACAAAGGTACCATGGATGTGGAGGTTATGTGGAGAAACCAGGGATGTGGATAAATACTTGAAAAGGAAATATTTGCTGGTCTATGGGGAAAGATCAGGGGAGTGGCACTAATTGGATAGCTCTTTCAAGGAACCAGCATCAGCACAGTGGGCTGAGTGACCTCCTTCTGTGTTGTAAGATTCAATGCCCTTTTCAGCGAGCATACGCAATCTCCCCCCGTGAATGTACGCGGGGCAGCAACAGGCCAGGACTTTGAGGCAAAGTTCCTCATTAACAAAGTACAAACGCGAGCTGCAGGCAAGACCATGGGAAACAAACAATAAAATACTGGCATAAAACTACCAAACATGGTGCAGGCATAACAAGCTTCATCGGTTGGGTAATCTTACACCTCACGCTCTGTTAATCAGGATACAGAGTGAGTTTGTGTGGCCGACACAAGCAAGGTGGGCATTGCAACTGAGTCCCTTCTTGTTAAAGTCATAGAGTCATAGAGGTCTACAGCACAGAAAAAGGCCCTTCGGCCCATCGAGTCTGTGCCAGTCAAACAAGTACCTAACTATTCTAATCCCGTTTCCCAACACTAGGCCCATAGCCTTGTATGCCATGGCGTTGCAAGTGCACATCTAAATACTTCTTAAATGTTATGAGGGTTTCTGCTTCTACCACCCTTTCAAGCAGTACGTTCCAGATTCCCACCATCCTCTGGGTCAAAAAATTCCTCACATCCCCTCTAAACCTCCTGCCCCTTACCTTAAATCTATGCCCCCTGGTTATTGATCCCTTCACCAAGGGGAGAAGTTCCTTCCTGTCCACCCTATCTATGTCTCTCATAATTTTATACACCTCAATCATGGCTCCCCTCAATCTCCTCTGCTCCAGGGAAAATGACCCCAGTCTATCCAAATTCTCCTCATAACTAAAACTCTCCAGTCCAGGTAACATCCTCTCTCTAGTGCAATCACATCCTTCCTATAATGCGGATTCCAGAATTACACGCAATACTCTAGCTGTGGCCTAACCAACATTTTATACAGTTCCAGCATAACCTCCCTGCTCTTATATTCTATGCCTTGGATAATAAAGGTAAGTATCCCATATGCCTTCTTAACCACTTTATCTACCTTAAGAGACCGGTGGACATGCACACCAAGGTCCCTCTGATCCTCACTACTTCCTAGGGTCCTACCATTCATCGTGTATTCCAATACCTTGTTTGTCCTGCCGAAGTGCATCACCTCACACTTATCTGGTTTAAATTCCATTTGCCAGTGATCAGCCCATCTGACCAGCCCGTCTATATCCTCTTGTAATCTAAGGCTATCCTCCTCATTATTTACCACCCAACCAATTTTCATGTCATCTGCGAATTTACTGATCAAACCTCCTACATTCAAGTCCAAATCATTTATATATACCACAAACAGCAAGAGACCCAACACCAATCCCTGTGGAACCCCACTGGACACAGGCATCCAGTCACAAAAACACCCCTCGACCATCACCCTCTGCTTCCTGTCACTCAGCCAATTCTGGATCCAATTTACCAAATTGCCTTGGATCCCATGGGCTCTTACCTTTGTTATCAGTCGCTCATGCAGGACCTTATCAAAAGCCTTGCTGAAGCCCAAGTAGACTACGTCAAATGCATTGCCCTCATCTACACACCTGGTGACCTCTTCCAAAAATTCAATCAAATTGGTCAGACATGACCTCCCCTTAACAAAACCATGCTGACTGTCCTTGATTAATCCCTGCCTCTTCAAGTGTAGATTAATTCTGTCCCTCAGAATTGCTTCCAAAAGTTTCCCCACCACTGAGGTTAGACTGACTGGACTGTAGTTCCCTGGTTTATCACTTCCTTCTTGAATAACGGTACCACATTGGCTGCCCTCCAGTCCTCTGGCACCTCTCCTGTGGCTAGAGAGGTATTGAAAATTATTGCCAGTGCCCCTACTATCTCCTCCCTTGCCTCACTCAACAGCCTGGGATACATTTCATCCAGGCCTGGAGATTTATCTACTTTTAAGCCTGCCAGACCACTTAGAACCTCCTTCCTTTCTATGCTAATTTCTTTAATTATATCACAGTCCTTCTGCCTGATTTCTATACCCACGTCGTCCCTCTCACTTGTGAACACTGACACAAAATATTAATTTAGAACCCTACCTATGTCTTCCGGCTCCACACACAAATTACCACTATGGTCCTTAATGGGCCCTACTCTTTCCCTAGTTATCCTCTTACTCTTAATGTACTTGTAAAATAACTTTGGATTTTCCTTTATTTTACCAGCCAACATTTTTTCATGTCCGATTTTTGCTCTCCTAAATTTGCTTTTTAAGTTCCCCCCTACACATTCTATACTCCTCTAGGGCTTCCACTGTTTTGAGCCCTTGGTATCTGCTATAAGCCTCCCTTTTTCTCTTTATCCAATCCGGTATGTCCCTCGACAGCCAGGGTTCCATGGATTTGTTGGTCCCACCCTTTATCTTTACTAGAATATGTTGGCCCTGTACTCCCCCTATTCCCTTCTGGAATGAGTCCCACTGCTCTGATGCAGATTTACCTAAAGTTAGCTGCTCCCAGTCCACTCTGGCCAAATCATATCTGATCTTATTAAAATCGGCCTTCCCCCAATTTAGAACTCTGATTTCTGGCCCATCCTTGTCCTTTTCCATAACAACCTTGAATCTAATGGAGTTATGATCACTGTCTGCAAAATTCTCCCCTGATACCTCTACCACTTGCCCGGCTTCATTCCCCAAAATTAAGTCCTGGACCTCCCCCTCTCTTGTAGGACCTTCTATGTACTGGCTTAAAAAGCTCTCCTGGATGCATTTTAAGAATTCCGCTCCCTCTAAACCTATCACACTATGACTAACCCAGTTAATGTTGGGGAAGTTGAAATCCCCCCACTATCACTACCCTATTATTTTTACACTTCTCTGAAATTTGCCTACATATTTGCTCTTCTTTTTCTCTCTGACTGTTTGGGAGCCTATAGTACACTCAGCAATGTGATTGCTCCTTTTTTGTTTTTCAGTTCTACCCGTATGGCTTCATTTGAGGAGCCTTCTAAGATGTCATCCCTCCTTACTGCTGTAATTGACTCCTTGATCAATATTGCGATACCCCCTCCTCTTTTACCTCCTTCCCTGTCTTGCCTGAAGACCCTATATCCTGGAATATTGAGCTGCCAATCCTGCCCCTCTCTCAGCCATGTCTCTGTGACAGCAATGTTCTCGCGCAGAGTTCCTTGAGAGCTACTCAGCAAGGACTCACAGGATTATAAGGCAATGGCGTAGTGGTATTGTCACTGGACTGGTAATCCAGAGACCCAGGGTAATGCTCTGGGGACCTGGGTTTGAATCCCACCATGGCAGAGGGTGGAATTTGAATTCAATATAAAATTCTGGACTTAAAAGTGTAATGATGACCATTAAACTATTGTTGATTGTCATAAAAAACCCATCTGGTTCACTAATGTTCTTTAGGGAAGCAAATCTGCTGTCCTTACCTGGTCTGACCTACGTGTGACTCCAGACTCACAGCAATGTGGTTGACTCTTAAATGCCCTCTGAACAAGGGCAATTAGGGATGGATAATAAATGCTGGCCTAGCCAGCGATACCCACATCCCATGAACGAATAAAAAAATTGATCAGACCAGGAACCCATTTGCCATCCCATCTCGAGCCCAGTGATGCAGGGTCCTATGGTGTCAGAGGAGTAGTCCTGAGGGAGTGCCGCATAGTCAGAGGGTCAGTAACAAGGAAGGGCTGCACAATCACCGAGAGTACCGAGGGGGTGCTGCATGAAGAGTCAGTACTAAGGGAGTGCTGCATTGTCAGAGGGTCGGTACTGAGGGGCTACTGCACTGTCGGAGGGTCAGTACCGAGGGAGCACCATGCTGTCAGATGGTCAATACTGAGTGACTGCTGCACTGTCAGAGGGGCAGAACTGAGGGAGCACATGATGGGTGGAGGGGCAGCACTGGGGGAGTGCTGCACTGTCAGAGGGGCTGTTGTTTTAATGGTTTGTTAAATTGAGGTCCCACCTGCTCTCGCAGATGGATGTAAAAAAATAAGTCCCCGGTCTATATTTCAAAGAAGAGCAGGGGTTGAGAGGTGCTCATTCTTGTGTCCAGCAGAATGGTTATTCCCTAACCGACATCAGTAAAACAAGTTCTTTCATCACTATCCCATTGCTGTGATTATAGGTTCAAGTCTCTGGAGTGGGGCTTGAAACCACAGTCTCTCTAATTCAGAAGTGAGAACACTACACACTGAGCTACGACTGCACTGGAGCCAAGAAGATTGCTGACCCACTCACCTGGTAACTATAGAGTACTTTACAGAGCACAGGGTATACACGAGCAGAACCGACTTGGTTTGACTCGCTGTTCTCATCAAAGATCTCATTGTTGTCATCAAACTCCTCAAAATCAGTGAAATCCAACTCGTCAAACTGTCAAAATAACAAGTAAATTGAAAGTCGTGGCAGGCAACTGTAATAGGAAGGAGAGAGAAAGAGACAGAGAGAGACAGGGACAGAGAGAAGCACATAGGGGAGAGAGAGAGGACCAGAGAAAGAGAGAGAGAGAAGTCCAGAGAAAGGGTGGGAGAAAGAGAAAGAGGCGGGGGAAGAGAAAAAGAGGCGGGGGAAGAGAAAAAGAGGAGAGGAAGAGAGAAAGGGGGAAGAGAGAAAGAAAGGGAAGAGAGAAAGAGGGGGAAGAGAGGGGGGGAGAGAGAAAGAGGGGGAAGAGAGGGGGGGAGAGAGAAAGGGGGGGAAGAGAGAAAGGGGGAAGAGAGAAAGGGGGGAAGAGAGAAAGGGGGGAAGAGAGAAAGGGGGGAAGAGAGAAAGGGGGGAGAGAGAAAGGAGAGGAGAGAGAGAAAGGAGAGGAGAGAGAGAAAGGGGAGGAGAGAGAAAGGGGGGAGAGAGAAAGAGGGGGGGAAGGAGAGAAAGAAGGGTGAAGAGAGAAATGGGGGGAAGAGAGAAAGGGGGGGAAGAGAAAGAGGGAGAGTGGGAGAGAGAGATAGGCAGATACAGAGGCAGATTGAGAGAGTGAGAGAAGAACCGAGAGAGAGAGGAACTTAAAAAGTTTGAGAGAGAGAGAGAGACAGAAAGGTAGTCACAGAGAGTTAGGGAAAGACGGATATAGAGAGAGAGAGAGAGAGAGAGAAACAGAGGCAGACAGAGAGGAAGAGACGAAAAGAGGCAAACACAGAAGTAGAGAGAGGGAGAGACAGAAAGAAAGAGAGAGAGAGAGAGAGAGAGACAGGGCACAGAAAGATGGGGGAGGGGAAACAGAGAAAGAGAGAAAGTTTGACTTTAACTCTCTGACAATGATGTTGCTGTATGTTGGAGACACCCTGGACAATGTGACACAGTCTGTTTGGTACATTTTATATAGGTTTTACTCCTGATACAGTGCTGTGTTTGAAACTTTCTCACCTCTGGGGTCATGCCTCCATTTGACACTCTAGCCTCACTCAGCTTCCTCTCTCTTTCCAGCTCCTCACTTGCTTGATTCATGGTGCTGACCAGCCACGTGTCCACCTCGAGTCCAGCCTCACGCAGCAGGTTCAAGCGTGAAGCTGCCTTCAACTTGCTCGTCTGAGTGAGAAACATAAAGATACAATTGCTCAGGAACGGCCAAGATGTTCCTCCAACCCATTCCAGCTGCAGGGCCAATCCAATCCCACCCCAACCCCATTTTTTGGGATTATTGCACCTTTTCAGCAACTAAATAAGTCTCGGAGACTAGGAAAAGCCCAGCAGGGACTTTAATTATCTGAATATAGACTGCGGTCGTCATAGTGGAAAAGGCAGAGAGGGGCAAGAGTTCCCAGAGTGAGAAAGGAGGCACTGCTAAGCCTGATTCTTGTGAATGAGGTGGGCTAAGTGAATCAAGTGTCGGTAAGGGAACGTTTAGGGTACAATCATTGTATCATAGGGTGTAGGTTGGCTATGGAAAGAAACAAAGAACAATCAACCCCTAGTAAGAATAACTAACTGAGAGAAAGACAACTTCAATGGGGTACGAATGGATCTGGGCCGAATAAATTGGAATCAAAGGTTGGCAAGAGAAATGGTAACTGAAAAATGAGCTATGTTTAAAGAAGAGATAGTTCGGGTACAATCAAGGTATATTCTCATGAAGGGGTAAGGTGGGGCAAACATATCCAGAGCTTCCTTGATAATGAAAGAGATAGAGATTAAGATGAAGCAGAAAATGTGTGCTTATGACAGATGTCAGGTGGATAAATACAACTGAGAACCAAGGTGAATATAGAAGGTTCAGAGGGGAGGCGAAAAAGCAAATAGAGGGTATGAAAAGAGATTGGCCGCTGACTAAAAAGGGAATCTTAAAGTCTTCCATAGGCACATAAATAGTAAGATGGTGGTAAAAGGAGGAGCGGGGCCAATTAGGGACTGAAAAGGGATTTCCACATGGAGGCAGTAGGCATGGCTGAGGTACTAAATGAATACTTTGCAGCTGTCTTCACCAAGGAAGAAGATGCTGTGCAGCTCCTGGTGGAAGGGGAGGTAGTTCAGACACTTGGAGGGTTTAAACTTGATAAGGAGATGTTGAATAGGTTGTCAGTTGATAAGACATCAGAACTGGATGAGATACATCCAAGTATAGTGAGGGAATTGAGAGTGGAAATTACAGAGGCACTGACCGTAATTTTTCAGTCTTCCTTAGACTCAGGGGTAGTTGGCCAGAGGACTGCAAAATTGCAAATGTTACACCCTTGTTCAAAGAAAGATAAGCCCAGCAACTACAGGCCAGTGAATTGAACCACTGTGGTGCAGAAACTTCTAGAAACGATAGTTCAGGACGAATTTAATAGTCACTTGAACGAACGTGGATTAATTAAGGAAAGCCAGCAGAGATTTGTTAAGGGCAAATAGCGTTTAACTAATTTGCTGGAGTTTTTTTAATGAGGTAACAGAGAGAGTTAATGATGGTAATGTTGTTGATGTGTTTGTGCATGGACTTCCTAAAGGCATCTGATAAAGTGCCTCACAATATACTTGAGAGCAAAGTTAAAGCTTATGGAATAAAAGGGACAGTGGCAACATGGATATGAAATTGGTTGAGTAACAGGAAACAGAGCTGTAGTGAACAGTTATTTATAAGACTGCAGGGAGGTTTATAGTGAGGATCTCCAGTTGCTGGTGTTAACCTGCTCTTCCTAGTATATATTAATGGCCTAGATCTTGGTGTATAGGGCACAATTTCAAAATTTGTGAATCATACAAAACTTGGAAGCAACACTTTCCAAGGTGAGTGAGAAGTACCCAAACAGCAGTGGTCACTCCACTGAGTTACAGGGTCAACTCTCTGCTATACCATAATTTGGCTCATTTCACATTCACAAACCTCCTTCCCTAAATGGTTGTGTAAGGTGCCCGGCCCTCCCAGTGACCCCTCACCTCTGCTTTCCTAATGCTCTCCTTAATCTCGTCCATCTTTGACTCGATGCTTGATGCCTCTTCCTCAGACAGCAGCTTCCTTCGCTGTTCTAAGTTGCGTAAAACCTGAAAGGAAGCATAGAGTACATCAGATGGTGTGTGGAGATCATAGATGGGATCATGTAGAGATTACAGAGCAGATCATACAGTGTGTGAAGATCATAGAGCGAATCATATAGCATGTGTAGATTTTAGGGCAGAGTGTGCAGCACATGGAGATCATAGATTAGATCAGATGCACGCAGTATACGAAATAAGGTAAATGAGCTTGTGGCGCAGATTGAAATTGGCAGGTATGATGTGGTGGGCATCACGGAGACATGGCTGCAAGGGGATCAGGACTGGGAGCTAAATATCCAAGGATATACATCCTATCGAAAAGATAGGCAGGTTGGCAGAGGGGGTGGGGTTGCTTTGTTAGTAAGAAATGAAATTAAATCGATAGCAAGAAATGATGTAGGGTCAGATGATGTAGAATCTGTGTGGGTAGAGTTGAGGAACCGCAAAGGTAAAAAAAAAAACATAATGGGAGTTATGTACAGGCCTCCGAACAGCAGTCAGGATGTGGGGCACAAGATACACCAGGAGATAGAAAAGGCGTGTAAGAAAGGCAAGGTTACAGTGATCATGGGGGATTTCAATATGCATATAGACTGGGAAAATCAGGTTGGTAGTGGATCCCAAGAAAAGGAATTTGTGGAATGTCTACGAGATGGCTTTTTGGAGCAGCTTGTGGTGGAGCCCACTAGGGAACAGGCAATTCTAGATTTAGTGATGTGAAATGAGGCAGATTTGATAAGGGAGCCTTAGGTGAAGGAACCCTTAGGAGGAAGTGACCATAATATGATAGAATTTACCCTGCAATTTGAGAGGAAAAAGCTGGAATCAGATGTAATGGTATTACAGTTGAATAAAGGCAACTACAGAGGCATGAGGGAGGAGCTGGCCAGAATTGACTGGGAGATGAGCCTAGCAGGAAAGACAGTGGAACAGCAATGGCAGGAGTTTCTGGGAGTAATTTGGGAGACACAGCAAAAATTCATCCCTAGGAAGAAGAAGCATACTAAAGGGAGGACGAGGCAACCATGGCTGACAAGGGAAGTCAGGGACAGCATAAAAGCTAAAGAGAAAGCATACAATGCGGCGAAGAGCAGTGGGAAACCAGGGGATTGGGAAGCCTACAAAGACCAACAGAAGACAACTAAAAAAGAAATAAGGAGGGAGAAGATTAAATGAGGGTAAACGAGCCAGTAATATAAAAGAAGATTGCAAGAGTTTTTTTAGATATATAAAGGGTAAGAGAGAGGCAAAAGTGGACATTGGGCCGCTGGAAAATGACGCTGGAGAAGTAGTAATGGGGAACAAAGAAATGGCGGAGGAACTGAATATGTACTTTGCGTCAGTCTTCACAGTGGAAGACACGAGTGACATCCCCAAAGTTCAAGAGAGTCGGGGGGCAGAGGTGAGTGTGGTGGCCATTACCAAGGAGAAGGTGCTAGGAAAACTGAAAGGTCTGAGGGTGGATAAATCACCTGGACCAGATGGATTACACCCCAGAGTTCTGAAGGAGATAACTGAAGAGATAGTGGAGGCGTTAGTGGTGATCTTTCAGGAATCACTGGAGTCAGGGAGGATCCCAGAGGACTGGAAAATCGCTAATGTAAATCCCGTTTAAGAAGGGAGTGACGCAAAAGACGGGAAATTACAGGCCGATTAGCCTGACCTCGGTCGTTGGTAAGATTTTAGAGACCATTATTAAGGATGAGATTTCAGAATACTTGGAAGTGCATGGTAAAATAGGGCAAAGTCAGCATGGTTTCATCAAGGGGAGGTCATGCCTGACAAATCTGTTAGAATTCTTTGAGGAGGTAACGAGTAGGTTAGACAAAGGAGAGCCAATGGATGTTATCTACTTGGACTTCTAGAAGGCCTTTGACAAGGTGCCGCACAGGAGGCTGCTCAGTAAGATAAGAGCCCATGGTGTTAGAGGCAAGGTACTCGCATGGATAGAAGATTGGCTGTCTGGCAGGAGGCAGAGAGTGGGGATAAGGGGGTCCTTCTCAGGATGGTGGCCGGTGACTAATGGAGTTCCGCAGGGGTCAGTGTTGGGACCACAACTTTTCACTTTATACATTAATGATCTAGATGAAGGAACTGAGGGCATCCTGGCTAAGTTTGCAGATGATACAAAGATAGGTGGAGGGACAGGTAGTATTGAGGAGGTGGGGAGGCTGCAGAAGGATTTGGGCAGGTTAGGAGAATGGGCAAAGAAGTGGCAGATGGAATACAACGTGGGCAAGTGTGAGGTCATGCACTTTGGTAGGAAGAATTGAGGCATAGACTATTTTCTAAATGGAGAGAGAATTCAGAAATCTGGAGTGCAAAGGGACTTGGGAGTCCTAGTCCAGGATTCTCTTAAGGTTAACTTGCAGGTTGAGTCGGTAGTTAGGAAGGCAAATGCAATATTGGCATTTATTTCAAGAGGACTAGAATATAAAAGCAGGGATGTGCTGCTGAGGCTTTATAAGGCTATGGTCAGACCACATTTAGAATATTGTGAGCAATTTTGGGCCCCGTATCTCAGGAAGGATGTGCTGGCCCTGGAGAGGGTCCAGAGGAGGTTCACGAGAATGATCCCAGGAATGAAAGGCTTAACAAATGAGGAACGTTTTAGGACTCTGGGTCTATACTCGATGGAGTTTAGAAGGATGAGGGGGGATCTGATTGAAACTTACAGAATACTGAAAGGCCTGGATAGAGTGGACGTGGGGAAAATGTTTCCATTAGTAGGAGAGACTAGGACCTGAGGGCACAGCCTCAGAGTAAAGGGAAGACCTTTTAGAACAGAGATGAGGAGAAACTTCTTTAACCAGAGAGTGGCAAATCTATGGAATTCATTGCCACAGAAGGCTGTGGAGGCCAGGTCATTGAGTGTATTTAAGACTGAGATAGATAGGTTCTTGATTGGTAAGGGGATCAAAGGTTACGGGGAGAAGGCGGGAGAATGGGGTTGAGAAACTTATCAGCCATGATTGAATGGCGGAGCAGACTCGATGGTCCGAATGGCCTAATTTCTGCTCCTATGTCTTATGGTCTTATGTTGTGGAGATCAGAGAGGAGTTAGCATTGTGATAATTAAGGCCCTTGATAATTCCTTCCAGATAGTCAATGTAGCAACACCTGAAAACAGAAACCATGAGTAAAGTCACTCTCACTGACCCGCTCTCCATGTGCGATGACCTTATGGTTATTGGCCAGTTTAGTTGCCCACTTGCGTGCCTCCTTGTCCAAACTGGACTCTCTGCCCCTGTTGCCTGGCTGTATTTCCAACTGGCAAACCTACCACGCAGTGAAGAACAGAGGGAGTCAATTAGTAAATGCCAGAAATACAAAGCTGATCATTTGGGGTTAGTTAGTTACGTGCTGTCATTACTTCAGTGAATTTTACAATCAACAGATTGATCAACAGATCATGTCTAACAGAGTAAGGTATTAACAATAACCCAGGGACAGGAGTTCAAACCCCATCATTAGAACTCGTGAAATTGGTCATTTGACCTGCTGCTTCATCGATGATCTTCCCTCCATTTCAGGGTTTGAGCAGCTCAGTATCAAGGAAGTCCTCAATTATTTACAAAATTCCCATTATCACCACCTGAAGCATAACCAGACCAGTTACAAGGACAGGGCAGAGACAGTGCCTTCTTTCCTTCGACAGTACCTTCCAAACCCATGACCTCTACCACCTCGAAGGACAAGGCCAACAGATGCATGGGAACTCAACCACCTACAAGTTCCCCTCCAAGCCACACACCATCCTGACTTGGAACTATATCACTGTCACTGGGTCAAAATCCTGGAACTCCCTCCCTAACAGCACTGTGGGTGTACCTACACCACATGGACTGTTCAAGAAGGCAACTCACCACCACCTTCTCAAGAGCAGTTACGGATGGGCAATAAATGCTGGCCCAGCCAGTAATATCCACATCTCATGAAACAATAAAAGAAAGAAGAACAGAGCCTTGCTCAGGCCCCACCTGGAGTGTGCTGCTTCGGTGTCTCACCACAGGAAGGGTATACTGGCCTAGGAGAGGGGGCAGCCTCACTGGATTGAGACCGGGGGGTTTATAGAAGCAAATTATGAGGCATGATTGCATGGGGTAGGCTTGTATTCCCTTGAGTTTGAAAAATTAAGGGGTGACCTAACTGAGGAGTTAACAGGGCAGATAGAGAGAAACTATTTCCTCTGGTTGTGTGGGGGATGGCGGTAATCCAGGACAAGGGGACATAACCTTAAAATTACAGCTATGCTGTTCAGGGGCGATGTCAGGAAGCACTTCTTCACACAGAAGGTAGTGGAAACCGGAAGCTCGCTCCCCACAAAAAGCCATTGAGGTCTGGGGTTAATTGAAATTTTGACTGGTAGGTTTTTGTTGTAAAAGGGTTTTAAGGGTTATGGAATTAAGGTGAATAAATGGAGTTAACTGAATGGCAGAACAGGCTCCAAGGGCTGAATGGTCTCCTCCAGATCCTATGTTCCTAGGGGCTGGGTGGTTTCCCAAACACAAGTGTGCCTCTCCTCACCTGACCACGCAAAGCCTCTGAATTACCCACAGGGATCAAGGCAGATGGAATATCGACCACCTGCCTGGATGGCTCCAAAACACCATCCAAGAGAGAACACCAACAGATGTAAGGCAGTGCCTCACTACACCATCTCAGGGCAACTAGGGATGGACAAAAGGTGACGGCCTTGCCAGCGATGCCCATGTCCCGAGAATTAACTTAAAAAAGCTCAGTGAGACACAAGGAGCTCAATCACTCAAGTTTAAAGATTTACAAACTTGGCTTTGAATGTTGTGGGAGACAGAACAGCGTAAACAGGTGGGAACTCGTTCAATCCCTCCTGGCTTACTTACCTTGTCAGAACCGGCCGGCTGGAAGGGGAAAGCAGAGGGCTCAGTAAACACTGGGTTCTCCTGGAGGAATGACTGAAGGTCGCAGTCACGGGAAATCTGCAGTGGAGACACAAGAGGATGTTCACTTTGGGTGTTTGTACTCTGAGCTGAAGGGATTAGGAGGGTTCAAATGGGTCCGGCATTTACACTATGCCTCAAAACCGCTCACAGATGCCTCAGGATGCTTCATCTGCTGACCTCCTGTCTTTCATCCTCCGTGAACTTGAGCTCAACTTGAACTCGCACCATGCCCCATTCACTCATTGCTCCTGTTCTCGCTGACCTCCTTTGGCCTCTTATATGCATCCCATATTTTAATTACTCCGTGCCTTCAACTATCTGCGCCCTAAGCTCTGGAATTTCCCTGTTAGACCTCTCCTCCTCTCCTCTCTTTCTTCCTTTCAGACACTCCTTAAAAACCTACCTCCTTGACCAAGCTTCTGATCACCTGACCTATAATACGTGTGGAGAAGTAGAAACGTGATGGATTTTATACTGTTTGAGAGGGGGTGGAGCAAAATGGGAGGTCAGGGATAGGGGGGAGCGGAGGAGGGGTCGACAAAGATGTCATGGACACAAGGCAAAGGGAGTGTCAATGGTAGTGTAAAGGCTAAGGAAGGTGCTGATAGTGGCATGAAGGTAAGATAGCACAAGGTGTTAATAGCAGTGCAAGGGTCAGCACTCTGTGAAAGCACAACACAGGCCAGGATTTTCACCTTATTTGGGGTGGAGCACAGTTGGTAGGCCCAGGAGCGATCGCCAAGTTGACCACCACCCGCAATTGGGCCCTGACATCGATTTCACGCTGGCTGGCCAAACAACGGGCAGCCAGCCTGAAACGCACGCCGCAGCGCCCAGCACTGCCGGGGGCGAGGGCGAGAGGAGGGTGGGGCGGGAGTTCACGCACGCCCGCGGGTGCGCGCAGCAACAGCGGATGATTTATAAACTCGAAAAATTAAAACCTTGAGCAATGTTAAAAACATGTCCCCTCGTGTACTCTTGTCACGAGAGCAGGGACACGTGATGAATGAAACTTTAACATTTTTGTTTGCGGTTGGAAACCTCATCCCACCCGTGGATGAGGTTTCAGAAAAAAATTCTGAAGGCCGCCTGGCTTTTCCACCTCCGGAAAATATCAGTGAATTATTATTTTAATGGACTTAATCGGCCTGTTAATTGTCGGCGGGTGGGCTGCCAACTCCTGCGTGCGCCCGCCGACCGAAATATCGCGCAAGTGCGAGGTGATGTCAAGACATCATTGCTCATCTTTTTACACTCATTCGGGTCGGGCGTGCGCCCACCTGACGAGTGCAATATTCTGCCCATAGCAACAAGTGACTGATGGCCCTGTGGGTGGAGTGGGGTAGGGAAAAAGGATTGACAAAGGATTTAAAAAATGTATTAAAAGATGAAAAAAATGAATAAATAAAATAAATAATAGAAAAATAAACTTTAAAAAATGAATTTTAAAAAGGGGTAAAGATCGGGGGGAGAGAGTTCATGGTCTGAAGTTGTTGTCGAATTCAATATTCAGTCCGGCAGGCTGTAAAGTGCCTAGTCAGAAGATGAGGTGCTGTTCCTCCAGTTTGCGTTGAGCTTCACTGGAACAATGCAGCAGGCCAAGGACGGACATGTGGGCACGAGAGCAGGGTGGAGTTTTGAAATGGCAAGCGACAGGGAGGTCTGGGTCATGCTTGCGGACAGACCGAAGGTGTTCCGCAAAGCGGTCACCCAGTCTGCGTTTGGTCTCTCCAATGTAGAGGAAATCGCATTGGGAGCAACGAATGCAGTAGACTAAATTGAAGGAAGTGCAAGTGAAATGCTGCTTCACCTGAAATGAGTGTTTGGGGCCTTTGACGGTGAGGAGAGGGGAGGTAAAGGGGCAAGTGTTGCACCTTCTGCAGTTGCATGGGAAGGTGCTGTGGGAAGGAGATGAGGAGTCGGGGTGATGGAGGAGTGGACCAGGGTGCTACGGAGAGAATGGCTTCTACAGAATGCTGATGGGGGGAGTGAGGGGAAGATGTGTTTGGTGGTGGCATCATGCTGGAGTTGGCAGAAATAGCAGAGGATAATCTTTGAATGTGCAGGCGGGTGGGGTGAAAAGTAAGGTCAAGGGGGACCCTATCATGGTTCTGGGAGGGAGAGGACAGAGATATGGCAAATGGGTAGGACACAGTTGAGGGCCCTGTCAGCCACAGTGGGGGTCGGGGGTCGGGGGGGTGGAATCCTTCGGTTAAGGAAAAAAGAAGACATGTCAGAAGCGCCGTTTCAGAAGGTAGCATCATCGGAACAGATGCGGCTGGGCGGAGGTACTGGGGGATGGAGTCCTTACAGGAAGCGGGGTGCGAGGAGCTGTAGTCGAGGTAGCCGTGGGAGTCGGTGGGCTTGTAATGGATTTTGGTAGACAGTTTATCACCAGAAATGGAGACAGAGTCAAGGAAGAGAAGGAAAGTTCTGGAGCTGGACCATATGAAGGAGAGAGAGGGGTGGAAACTGGAAGCAAAATAGATAAATTTTTCCAGGTCCAGACGAGATCATAAAGTGGCACCAATTCAGTCATCGACCATGTCCTACCAATCTCCCGCACCTCTGCCCTCACTCCTTCCCCTCCCTCCCAGCACCATGATAGGGTCCCTCTTGTCCTCATTTTTCACTCCACCAGCCTTTGCATTCAAAGGATCATTCTCCATCATTTCCGCCAATTCCAGCACGATGCCACCACCAAACACAACTTCCCCTCACCCGCTGCCGTCAGCATTTTGTAGGGACTGTTCTCTTCGGGACAACCTGGTCCACTCCTCCATCTCCCCAACTCCTCATTCTCTTCCCACGGCACCTTCCCATGCAGCGACACAAGGTACAACACCTGCCCCTTTACCTCCTCCCTCACCATCCAAGGCCCCAACACTCCTTTCAGGTGAAGCAGCACTTCACTTGCACCTCATGCAATCTGGTCTACTGCATTCGCTGCTCCCAATGCGGTCTCCTCTACATTGGGGAGACTAAATGCAGACTGGGTGACCCCTTTGTGGAACACCTTTGCTCAGTCCACAAGCATGACGCAGACTTTCCTGTCGCTTGCCATTTCAACACACTATCCTGCTCTCATGCCCATATGTCCATCCTTGGCCTGCTGCAATGTTCCAGTGAAGCCCAACGCAAACATCACGAACGTCTTCGGATTCGGCACTTTACAGCTTTCCGGGCTTAACATTGAGTTCAATAACTTCAGACCACGAACGCTCTTCTCCATCATGACCCCTTTTTTAATCCAGATTTTTTTCTTTTTCTTTTATTTATTTATTCTTTTTTTCCTTTTTATATTTTTAATATATTTTTTTTGCATCCTTTTTTATCCTTTCCCCCAACCACTCCCCGCCCCGCCATTTTCAACGAAGGTGGTGAGTGCTAAAGCTTGATCACATGTACTGCACCCCTCACGGATTTCAGCTTGGTCAGCGTTAAGGATGGTCTCTACTTCTGGAGATATGCGTTGCATGAGAAGATGCTCAAAGATCTTAAAGAACGCAGAAAGTAGTGAAGTTGGCTGATGGTTGGGCACCAATGTGAGATCTTTTCCAGGTTTTGGAATGGCAATGATTCGGGAGTGAGCCTGAGCTGATGATTCCTGTGTAGAGCTGAGCCTGCCAGGCACGAGCACCGGAATTCTGGATTTCAGGAATTCTGCTGCTTTGCCGCATTTCAGGCCCCCGTAATGCTCTCTCCAGTTCTGTGATCTCGAAGGGATCAGGACTGCCGTATTCTGCACGTTGCTGGCGGGTTTTTCTTCAGTTCGTTACAGGTGATGCATTTTATCTTCTTTTCCAACGGTGTCCTTGCTACATGGAGCAGCTGACTGACCACTTGGTTCACGGTGACATGATGGACGATTTAATGTGAGTGAAGTTTGAGGCAATGCTGTACTGTCAGAGGGGCAATTCTGAGGGAGTGCTGCACTGTCAGGAGTGCCATCTTTCGATGACACATTAACCCAAAGTCCTCTCGGGTAGATGTGAAAGATCTCAGTATTCGAAGGGGGGGCGGGGGTGAGGGGGTTCTCCCTGGTATCCAGGGCCAATATTTATCTCTCGAATTACATCTCTAAAAACAGGTTGTCTGGTAATGTATCACATTGCTGTAAACAAATTGATTGCCATGATTCCTACTTGACAACAGTGATTGCATTTCAAAATCATCTAACTGGCTGTAAAGCACTTTGGGAAATCTTGAAGTTGTGAAAAGCGCTATATAAATGCAGATCTTTATCATTTCAGCATGGTTGCCCTGGGAAGGTGGTAATGGCCATTCATCTAGAACACTGGAAGTGGGTTTGATGCAGGCTGTGTGGCCTACCAGGCTATTTCAGAGGGCAGTTAAGAATCAACCACATTGCTGCATGTCTGGAGTCACATGTCGGCCAGACCAGGTCAGAACAGCAGGTCTCCCCCGCTAAAGGGTATTAGTGAACCAGTTGGATTTTTACAGCAATCCGACAGCTTTCACAGTCACTTCTATTTCAACCAGCTCTTTATTTCTAGATTTAATTTTTTTTCTTGACTTACGCAATGAATTAAAATTCTCAAACAGCCATTTGAACTTTGGTTTGAGCTCACATTCTCTGGACAATTAATGTAGTAACAGAAACCTGATGGTTCTGTAACCTTAAGCAGTGTGTTGACAATCGTACATGTACTTGTACAGCACTAACTTGCAGGGTTATGGGGAACTTGCCGGGGTGTGGGAATATATTGGACAACTCTTTCAAAGAGCCAGCACAGGGGTGATGGGCCAAATGGCCTCCTTCTGTGCTGTATGGCTCTACAAATAAACACAAACCACAAAAAAAATGAGAGATTCACTTAAAGAAAATTCCACAATTTCAAACACAGATGGAATAATCAAAAGTTCGCTACCTTACTGGAAGATTCTAGAACACTCCGGAAACATTCCTGCCCCGACTGACAGGCATCAATCTCGGTCTTGCTGATCAGGACAAAGTATTCCTGTAGCTTATTGTACACATCACCATCCAAATTCTGAAAAAAAAATCAGAGAACAAGGTGACATAATCTTAAGATTAGACCTGGACCATTCAGTGGTGATGTCAGGAAGCACGTCTTGACACAAAGGGTAATGGAAATCTGGAATTCTTTCACCAGAAAGACTCTGGAGTTCAATTCTACACTCAAGGGAAAACAAAGAAATGCCTGGGGTTCTCCCAGTGTCCTAGACTGATAGCCCTCAGAGAACCAACACCATCAGGAAAGAGTCGCACTGAATAATGCCAAGGAATGGAAAAGATGGACTTCATAAAATTGAGGGCCACTTGATTGAACTCCAATCACCATTGGTCTAAACTGGGCCGATAGCAGCTGGTGTCACTGAAACCAGCCTCAGCATGGACTAAGGCCTAGGGAAATTTTTTTAAAAATTCAGCCAGAATTCCTGCTTCTGGTCATGGTACAGCAATTCCTGTTGAAGTGTACATGTGTGTGCCTGCTCATCCATGCCCTTGTTACCTCCATCAGTAGAACAAAGTGAGTCAGGGTCTTTGATTAAGACAAATCAACCAACGTCACTGCTCCAACCATTAAAAGGAGCTGGCAGTCAAAATCAGAGTTCAGGTTTGACACAGGGATGTTGAGAGATTAGAGCCAAGCTAATGGAAACCGAAGGAGTTACCCAGACAGAAAGAGGAAAAAGCCAGATAGGTTAATTGGAAGTATATAGGAAGGAAAAAGATAAAAAATTGTTCTTTTCATTATTTCTTGTCAAACGATGATATTTTTGTTAGACACATACTGGTGTTAAGGAAAACAATTTTTTCCTCTAGTTATTTTGATCATATATGTTTTGGTTGTGATTACAGTAAAAACAAGCATGCAACCCAACCTGTTAAAGTGCAGGTATTGTTGATATTGGTTTAGTCATATATCCTGGGAAATTATGTACATATATGTACAATGGTACAAGTTTTTTTTAAGTAGGGAGGGAGTGTTGTATATTGTAAGAGCTGCCCTCTCAGCCCTCTCTGTTGGGGAGGTGTAAATAGTTAGTTCAATAATGGCTGCCTGAGCATGTATCAGCCCTACTCAGTGCAATAGGGGAGGGAGGAATTTGGGGTTAAAGAGGGGAGGGAAGGAGGTCTAAGGGAAGGAAGGAGTTACAGACGGAAAAGGAGGAGCTACAGAGGGCATGGGAGTTACAGAGGGAAAGGAAGGGGAGGAATTGGGAATTTCAGAGGGAAGGGGCTACAACTGGGAGGGAAGGAGCTACAGAGGGGAGGGGAGGAGCTACAGAGGGGAGGGGAGGGGAGGAGCTACAGAGGGGGAATTGGAGCTGTAGAGCATAGAGGGGAGCTTATGGAAGGGGTTGGAGTTACATGAGCAAGGGAGGAAGAGAATTCCCTCCCAGGCATTTCTCTTTTCTCTCTGTTTCCTGATTGGGTGGGAGGGGGTCTGGATGGGGCCCAGTTTGTGGGCAAGGGAGCAAAGCAGGTTTGGGACCCAGAGGGCGGGAGAGGGAGGGGACTGTGCGTGGGAATGGGGTGCATTTTAAGGAAGAGATTTTAATCACCTTTAATGCAGACATGTGGGAGAAGGGAGCAGCGGGATACTGGAGGAGGTGGGGAGAGATCATTCAGATGGGAGGAAGCTCACATGAAACATAAACACCAGCATGGATCCATTGGGCCGAATGACTAGTTTCTGTAAAATTCCTGTGAATATCTAATCCTCCAGCAGTCAGTCACACAATGTTTCTTTGTCAAATTCAGCTGGACGAGGACAAAGTAAAGCAGGGGTCTAAGTCAGACTCATGGGAACAGCTAGTTTACAAATCCTGGCAATTTGATCAAGCTGGCCAGAGTTTCAAAAGGAATGTCAGGTTGCAGTCCTGTGATCTCACATCCAACTTCAGCACAAAGTACAAGCCCTGTTTCACTAACTCTGGGTAGCCACAAGCAGGGTCACAGCAACACAGCAAACACCAGGAACACAGTCTGCAAATCCTCATGACAACCAATTACTGATTCATCCAAGTAGGAACTGAGCATTAGGCTCAACAACAACTGAGGCGATGTGCTACCTGGTAGCAAAGTGTTTAAAATCATGAAGGATTTAGATAAGAGTAAATAAAGGGGAATTCACCCCTCTCCTAATTTCACCCCTCTCCTAATATTACTCAGTTCTGTTGAAGGGTCATGAGGACTCGAAACGTCAACTCTTTTCTTCTCCGCCGATGCTGCCAGACCTGCTGAGTTTTTCCAGGTAATTCTGTTTTTGTTTTAAGTAAAGGGGGAAACTGTTTCTAATGGCCGAAGGGTTGATAACCTGAGGGCACAGGTCGAAGGTGATTGGCAAAATAACCAGAGGCCAAAATGAGGAAAAACATTTTTTTTTTTTACCCAGCAATTGGTTCAGATTTTCAATCCACTGCCTGACAGGGAAAGTGGAAACAGATTCAGTAGAAACCTTCAATAGGGAATTCAATAAATACCATCATCTAGAGAAAAAAGATTGCAGGGATATGGGGAAAAAGTGAGGGAGTGGGACTAACCGGATTGCTCCGTGAAGGAGTAGGCGCAGACTCGATGGGCTGAATGGCCTCCTTCTGCGCTGTACTGTTCCATGATTTTAATGGGAGTGAGAGAAGAGCCCTTTTAGAATGAGGGCACAGGACAATGGGCTGAATGGCCTCTTCTTTTGTTGTAAGTGCTGTGGTTTTATAATACTTCGACCATTGCAGCGCAAATATAGTTTTGTAAAGAATTTTCTTGTTTGGAATCGAGCTCTTTCTCATTGTGAAATGATTTTAGGAGCAGGGAAAAATAAATAATCCATTTCTCACCTGCTTCCGTAATGGCCTCTCTCCTAGTTGTCCCATTCCAGGGTGGAAGGATCCAACTATGTCTCTATTATTTCCTCAGAACTCAGTCCCTCTGACACCAAGAGGATTCAATTGGGGCCTTTTCTCTCCCTCACTCCCACAACCTGAATGTTTCTCTTCGACCTTGGTTGCGAGGACTGAGTAAAGTATTCAAGGTCCTGCCAACCAGAGCAGCTCACAGCCTCAGCCCGACTCCCTCAGATCAAGGCTATACTGACTGGGCAGTACATTGACTGCTGCTCTACAGTGACGGGGCCTTGTTCTGCTGACACTCTCCAACTCTTGTTCCTCATCCCAGTAAAAGTGCTTTATCCAGAGAATGATCAGAATGTGAAACTCACTCCCACTGGGAGCTTTTGGTGGAATAACATAGGTACCGTTCAGAGGTGGTTATATGAATACATGAAAGGAAGGAACAGAAGTCTATGCTGTTAAGGTGAAATGATACAGAATGGGAGGAAGCTCATGTGAGAATAAACACCAGATATGTTAGTGGGGTGAGATGAAGTAGGATTCGATTTGACGCTGAGATAATGCTGACCTCATATCCACTCCATCACCACTTCCACCTCTGTAACGCTAGCTGTTTCCAACCCTGCCTCAGCTCAATACTGCTGACACCATCATTAAGGCCTTCGTGGCCTCTAGGCCCAATTTCAATGCTCTCCTGGCGACCTCTCATCCTGGAACATCCATGAACTCGAATTTATCCACATCTCCGCTACCCACATCCACCTTTAGCAGCCGTGCTTTCAACTGTCAATGCCATAAGGCCTGGAATTTCCTAAACTGCTCCAACTCTCTACCCTCTTTTGATGCTCCTTTAAGCCTAACTCTTTGACCAAGCTTTTGGTCACCTGTCCGAACATCTCTGTATATGGCTTGGTGTCAGGTTTTTGTCTGATGACGCTCCTGTGAAAGGATGTGTTAAAGGTGACATATAAAAGCAAATTGTTGTTTTAGGGTGAAAGGAGGCATATGCAAAGAATAAGCACCAGGATGGATCTGTTGGGCCGAATGGTCTCTTTCTGTGCTGTAAATGCCACGCAATTCTATGCAAACCTGTGAACACAAAACGCGGTTGATTTGACTGGATGGTCAAGTCCATACCTTCATGACAATAGGCAGGTCAGTCTGGAGATAGTGGTCCTTATGTGAGGTAACTGCAGCGAGCGAGAGAAGATACTCATTCCGAGCTTCAGTGACCCGATGGTTACATTCAGACAACCTGGCAGAGAGCTTTAACACAAAACATACGTGGTCAGGTGCCAGCTAGAGTAATGTGACCTTGCACTCTAGGAAGGTGGCCAAGGTTTTGGAGAGGGCGCAGAGCAGATTTGCCAGAAAGGTTTCAAGGATAAGGCAACTTCAGTTCTTCGGGGAGACTGGAGGAGCTGGGATTGTCCTCTCTGGAGCAGAGAAGCGTTGAGAGAACATTTAATTTGAGGTATTCAAAATCAGGAGGGGTTTTGATAGAGTAAATAAGGGGCAGGATTTTCCTGTCGGTGAGTGGGTGGCGGGGCCCGCTCGCTGACGCGTAAAATGACGTGCGGTGACGTCAGGCGGAACTCCCAACGTCACCGCGCCCCATTTAAATTTTCCGGTAGGTGGGAGCTCAGCAAAATCAGCTGCGCGCCTACCGACCTGTCAATGGCCAATTGAGGCCACTGACAGAGTCATTTAGCTCATTAATGGACCTGCCCGTCCAACCTTAAGGTTGGCGGGCAGGCCGGGAGCCCAAGCGGGAATTAGAAAAAACATGAAACCTCATCTACGGGCGGGACGAGGTTTCACGTAGGTTTTTAAAAATTTTATTGAAGTTTTTGTAAAAATTATGGACATGTCAGGAATTTTTTTTTTCTTTTTTTTTTTATGTTTGTCACAGAACAGCCGATCTCCCTGAGGCTGCACTTAGCCTCAGGGAGATGAGTGCGCTCTTTCGTGTGCGTGCGCGAAAGAGCGTACTCTCGATTTAGGGGTTCCACCCCCGCCCGCACAGGGAGCGCATAGCGCTTCCATGTGGATGTCACACTGGGCCGGCCTTAATTGGCACGCCCATATAAATTGGCACCATGCCCCCGATCGGGGGCGCTGATTGGAAGCCTGCCCATGCGCGCCCACCCTTCAACTTCGCCCCCAACGGGGGCAAAATCCTGCCCAAGGAGAAATTGTTGCCAGTAGCAGGAGGGTTGGTAACCAGGGACACAGATCAAAGAGGTTGGCAAAAGAGCCAAAGGCAACATGAGGAAACATTTTTTATGAAAATGCAGTGAGATATTCTTGTTTGGAACGCACTGCCTGAAAGGGCAGTAGAACTAGATTCAGTAGTAAATGTCAAAAGGGAATTGGGTAAATACTTGAAGGGGAGAAAATTTTCAGGGTGACGGGGAAAAAGCAAAGGGGTAGAACCAGCTGGATTCGTCTTTCCGGCTGGTATGATGGGCTGAATGGCCTCCTTCTGCGCTGTGCGATTTTATCCTACCTTCGCACTCAGCTTCTGTAGACTGGTTTTTGAATGAAATATTCCAAACTCGCTCTTTTTCGACCTAAAACGGGCAAGGTGAAAATGTCAATTTATTATTCACCCAGATAGACATGAGATTCTGTTGTGCAAACATGAGTCATTTTGTTTGTTGCACAACTTCGAGGATTTCCTCTGGCTGTCAACCTGCAACTGGCCAAACCCCAGTCAGAATCAATACTGCTCCCTGCCCCACACACACACCACTGACCCGTCGCAACTTGTTTTGGTTCAGAACACAGGGTAAGGAGTTGGCACCTCGCAGATAGCCAGACTCTAATCATAGCTGTGTGTGGGAATCCCCACTGATCTCTTTCTAAAGAATTGGTGTGAGATGAGTTTGCACCAGCCCTCAATCCAATTCCAGCTGAGTCACTGTGTAAAACTGCCCCAAACTGACATCTCAGATAGGAAGATAAATGCGGAAAGTGAGCCAAGTGTTTGCAGGATAATTATAGCATTATTCTGTATCTAACCCATGCTGTACCCAATCCAGTGAGAGTCAGTGTGTGTGGAATCCATAGCCCACTGAGAGTCAGTGTCCGTGGAACTTGTACCCAGTGAGAGTCAGTGTGTGTGGAACCCGTACCCCAGGGGGAGTCAGTGTGTGTGGAACCCGTACCCCAGTGAGAGTCAGTGTGTGTGGAACACATACCCCAGTGAGAGTCAGTGTGTGTGGAACACGTAACCCAGTGAGAGTCAGTATGTGTGGAACACGTAACCCAGTGAGAGTCAGTGCCTGTGGAACCCGTACCCCAGTGAGAGTCAGTGTGTGTGGAATCCGTACCCCAGTGAGAGTCAGTGTGTGTGGAACCCATACCCCAGTGAGAGTCAGTGTGTGTGGAACCCATAGCCCAGAGACAGTCAGTGACCATGGAACCCGTACCCAGTGAGAGTCAGTGTGTGTTGAACCTGTACCCCAGGGGGAGTCATTGTGTGTGGAACCCGTACCCCAGTGAGAGTCAGTGTGTGTGGAACCCATAGCCCAGAGAGAGTCAGTGTCCATGGAACCCGTACCCAGTGAGAGTCAGTGTGTGTTGAACCCGTACGCCAGGGGGAGTCATTGTGTGTGGACCCATACCCCAGTGAGAGTCAGTGTGTGTGGAACCCTTACCCCAGTGAGAGTCAGTGTGTGTGGAACCCGTACCCAGTGAGAGTCAGTGTGTGTTAAACCCGTACGCCAGGGGGAGTCATTGTGTGTGGACCCATACCCCAGTGAGAGTCAGTGTGTGTGGAACCCTTACCCCAGTGAGAGTCAGTGTGTGTGGAACCCGTACACCAGTGAGAGTCAGTGTGTGTGGAACCTGTACCCCAGTGAGAGTCAGTATGTGTGGAACCCGTACCCCAGTGAGAGTCAGTGTGTGTGGAACCCATAGACCAGTGAGAGTCAGTGTCCGTGAAACCCGTATCCCAGGGGAAAGTCATTGTGTGTGAAACGCATGCCCCAGTGAGAGTCAGTGTGTGTGAAACACGTACACCAGTGACAGTCAGTGTGTGGAATCTGCACTCCAGTGAGAGTCAGTGTGTGTGGAACATGTACCCCGGTGAGAGTCAGTGTGTGTGGAACACGTACCCGGGTGAGAGTCAGTGTGTGTGGAACACGTACCCCGGTGAGAGTCAGTGTGTGTGGAACACGTACCCCGGTGAGAGTCAGTGTGTGTGGAACACATACCCCGGTGAGAGTCAGTGTGTGTGGAACACGTACCCCGGTGAGAGTCAGTGTGTGTGGAACCCTTACCCCAGTGAGAGATAGTGCCTGTGGAACCCGTACCCCAGTGAGAGTCAGTGTGTGTGTAACTCGTACCCCAGTGAGAGTCAGTGTGTGTGGAACCCATACCCCAGTGGGAGTCAGTGTGTGTGGAACCCGTTACCCAGTGAGAGTCAGTGTGTGTGGAACCCGTACCCCAGTGAGAGTCAGTGTGTGTGGAACCCATACCCCAGTGAGAGTCAGTGTGTGTGGAACCCATAGCCCAGAGACAGTCAGTGACCATGGAACCCGTACCCAGTGAGAGTCAGTGTGTGTTGAACCTGTACCCCAGGGGGAGTCATTGTGTGTGGAACCCGTACCCCAGTGAGAGTCAGTGTGTGTGGAACCCATAGCCCAGAGAGAGTCAGTGTCCATGGAACCCGTACCCAGTGAGAGTCAGTGTGTGTTGAACCCGTACGCCAGGGGGAGTCATTGTGTGTGGACCCATACCCCAGTGAGAGTCAGTGTGTGTGGAACCCTTACCCCAGTGAGAGTCAGTGTGTGTGGAACCCGTACCCAGTGAGAGTCAGTGTGTGTTAAACCCGTACGCCAGGGGGAGTCATTGTGTGTGGACCCATACCCCAGTGAGAGTCAGTGTGTGTGGAACCCTTACCCCAGTGAGAGTCAGTGTGTGTGGAACCCGTACACCAGTGAGAGTCAGTGTGTGTGGAACCTGTACCCCAGTGAGAGTCAGTATGTGTGGAACCCGTACCCCAGTGAGAGTCAGTGTGTGTGGAACCCATAGACCAGTGAGAGTCAGTGTGCGTGAAACCCGTATCCCAGGGGAAAGTCATTGTGTGTGGAACGCATGCCCCAGTGAGAGTCAGTGTGTGTGAAACACGTACACCAGTGACAGTCAGTGTGTGGAATCTGCACTCCAGTGAGAGTCAGTGTGTGTGGAACATGTACCCCGGTGAGAGTCAGTGTGTGTGGAACACGTACCCGGGTGAGAGTCAGTGTGTGTGGAACACGTACCCCGGTGAGAGTCAGTGTGTGTGGAACACGTACCCCGGTGAGAGTCAGTGTGTGTGGAACACATACCCCGGTGAGAGTCAGTGTGTGTGGAACACGTACCCCGGTGAGAGTCAGTGTGTGTGGAACCCTTACCCCAGTGAGAGATAGTGCCTGTGGAACCCGTACCCCAGTGAGAGTCAGTGTGTGTGTAACTCGTACCCCAGTGAGAGTCAGTGTGTGTGGAACCCGTACCCCAGTGGGAGTCAGTGTGTGTGGAACCCGTTACCCAGTGAGAGTCAGTGTGTGTGGAACCCGTACCCCAGTGAGAGTCAGTGTGTGTGGAACCCATACCCCGGTGAGAGTCAGTGTGTGTGGAGCCCTTACCCCAGTGAAAGTCAGTGCCTATGGAACCCGTACCCCAGTGAGAGTCAGTGTGTGTGGAACCCGTACCCCAGTGAGAGTCAGTGCCTGTGGAACCCTTGCCCCAGTGAGAGTCAGTATGTGTGGAACCCGTACCCGAGTGAGAGTCAGTGCCTGTGGAACACGTACCCGAGTGAGAGTCAGTGCCTGTGGAACCCGTACCCCAGTGAGAGTCAGTGTGTGTGGAACCCGTACCCCAGTGAGAGTCAGTGTTTGTGGAACCCTTACCCCAGTGAGAGGCAGTGTGTGTGGAACTCTTACCCCAGTGAGAGTCAGTGTGTGTGGAACCCTTACCCCAGTGAGAGGCAGTGTGTGTGGAACCCGTACCCCAGTGAGAGTCAGTGTGTGTGGAACCCTTACCCCAGTGAGAGGCAGTGTGTGTGGAACTCTTACTTCAGTGAGAGTCAGTGTGTGTGGAACACATACCCCAGTGAGAGTCAGTGTGTGTGGAATCTGTACTCCAGTGAGAGTCAGTGTGTGTGGAACCCGTACCCCAGTGAGAGTCAGTGCGTGTGGAACCCGTACCCCAGTGAGAGTCAGTGCGTGTGGAACCCGTACCCCAGTGACAAACAGCGCAATCGGTGGGGTAGGTAGTTGGGCTGAAGGAAATTTGGAGAAAATTAAACATAACAGGAATCTGGAAATATTACTCAGACAAACCGCACCCCGCCCCCCCTTCATCTCCAACCACCCATGGTGACATTCAACCTCCTACAGTTCCCATGCCTGACTCCACGTTGCATTCCTTACTTGGCCTCAGCTTCAGCCGCTTTCTCCCTGGCGATCTCAGCAATCCGCTGCATCTGCCAATATTTCTTCTTTGCTTTATTCACCTCCTTCACAGCCTCAATCAGCTCAGACTGAATCCTAACCAGCTGTTCCGAGCACTGCCAAACAAACCACAGAAAGGGCATAGGTCAGTCCCACTCTATTCCAGTGAACAGTACTGCATTGGTGGGTTTGGGAGAGATAGGCTAGGGCGTAGTAGGTTTGAGACCTGCCAGGGTCTGTGGTTAGAAAGAGTCCTAAGCACAGACAGAAGAGAGCAAGGTCAGCAGACTGCATGAACAACGAGGAATACTTTCCACACTTAAACAGCTAAAACTAGACAGGGGGGATTTCACTCTCAGCTCCACACACTTGGTATGTGTCCATATGTTGCTGCTGACCCCAACTAAAGCTCAGAGACAGAGCAGCAAATTACTACAATGGTTGTGACGAACTCTGAACTTGCCGGAAAGCTTGTATTTGTGAGATATCCCCTTAAATCCAAAGTGAAAATAGTGAGACTTTTGGAAAGTGGGGTAATTGGAATTCCTGGTGGTGATCAGGTCATCCTGATAAGTTAGACTCTGGTTGAGGTTACTATGGGGGGGGTGAAAGATAAAGAAAAAGGACAGACAGAAACTAATTGGGGTTTTTAGTTGTTATAGTTTACGTTCAGCAGTATTCATGTAACAAGAAGCAAGCAAAGCTCTCTACAAAAAGGTCAGTTTTCTATTTGGCAGTAAGAGAGAAATAGCACTCTAGGAGCTCTTGCAGGAGCAATGGACGAGCAGGCTCAAAGGAACTGAATCCTAAATGCGGTGTGAATAGCTCAGGCATACGAAAGAGCTTGGCGTTAGTTTCAGAGGATCAGACTGTGAATTGGGTGTTTGTTGGTTGGTTGAAAACGAACTCTGGAAAGCTACACCATTAGGGCTGATGTGATCTGAGTGAGTGAGAGAGAGGTTCGTAGACCTGTGCCTTGCTGCTGTTAATCGTATCTGGGCGGGGATCTCAGATAGAATATGGGTGCTGGTGAAAGCGACTCAAGGGCCAAATACGTTGAGTGCGATAAGTGAAAGATCCTATGTACCAGAGGCAGAGTCGGAAAGACTGAGATTGCATGTGGTGCCACATTTATGTAGGGAGTGATGTGAGTGCTTGTAATTTTGTGGTGTGGTGTATCTTTGTGGGATTGACTATTTAAAGTGAAGTTCATCTTTGAGTGAAATACCATTTGTCTGTTAATGAAGCTTAATTTTATGTTGATGTTGGGTTTGATGGTTACAATAAAAGTTTTAAACATGTCCATCCATTTCTTTTGTTGGAGTTGTTTGGATATAACTTTCTTTTCAGGTTATTGGTCTCTACAGGGATGGTAACACACGCTTACCCTTGATGTGTGAGAGTCACTGAATTCCCTTGTTTGTTGGTAATCAGAGACATAGGGGTTTGATGGCATTATGTGTGTGTATAAACAAAGACTCAAATCATTCAACAGTAGAGAAACATACAATGCTTGGAATGGGGCAAAACAGTGGGATTGGTTTGTGATTATGTGTGACTGTTAACAGATAGTGATACAGTGGGGTTAGTTTTGGGATTGATACAGGGTTATGGGGAAAGAGTTGGGCAATGGGATTAGACTGGGGTTGATACAGGGCTGTGGGGAGAGAGTGGAGCATTGGAATTAGTTTGGGATTGATACAGGGCTGTGGGAAGAGAGTAGGGCAGTGGAATTAGTTTGGGATTGATACAGAGCTATGGGGAGAGAGTGGGACAATGGGATTAGACTGGGGTTGATACAGGGCTGTGGGGAGAGAGTGGGGCAGTGGAATTAGTTTGGGATTGATACAGGGCTGTGGGGAGAGAGTGGGGCAGTGGAATTAGTTTGGGATTGATACAGGGCTATGGGGAGAGAGTGGGGCAGTAGGATTAGATTGGGATTGATACAGGGCTATTGGGAGAGAGCGGGGCAGTGGGATTAGATTGGGATTGATACAGGGCTCTGGGGAGAGAGTGGGGCAGTGCAATTAGATTGGGATTGATACAGGGCTATGGGGAGAGAGCGGGGCAGTGGGATTAGATTGGGATTGATACAGGGCTATGGGGAGAGAGCGGGGCAGTGAGATTAGTTGGGGATTGATACAGGGCTATGGGGAGAGAGCGGGGCAGAGAGATTAGTTTGGGGATTGATACAGGGCTATGGGGAGAGAGTGGGGCAGCGGGATTAGATTGGGATTGATACAGGGCTATGGGGAGAGAGTGGGGCAGTGAGATTAGTTTGGGATTGTTACAGGGCTCTGGGGAGAGAGTGGGGCAGTGGGATTAGTTTGGGATTGTTACAGGGCTATGAGGAGAGAGTGGGGCAGTGAGATTAGATTGGGATTGATACAGGGCTCTGGGGAGAGAGTGGGGCAGTGGGATTAGATTGGGGTTGATACAGGGCTAGGGGGAGAGAGTGAGGCAGTGGGATGAGTTCAGGGGTTGCTCTTGCAAAGAATCAGTGCAGACATGATGGCCTGAATGGCTGCCAATCACACTAAAAACTGAGATGGTTCAATGTCAATCATCTTTTTTAATAAAAGCAAAATACCGCGGATGCTGGAAATCCGAAACAAAAACAAAAATTGTCAGAAAAACTCAGCAGGCCTGACAGCATCTGCGGAGAGGAGCACAGTTAACGTTTCGAGTCCGTATGACTCTTCATCTGAACTAAGGAAATATAGAAATGAGGTGAAATATAAGCTGGTTGAGGGGGGTGGGACAGGTAGAGCTGGATAGAGGGCCAGTGATAGGTGGAGGCAAAGAAAAGATTGCCAAGGATGTCATAGACAAAAGGGTGTTGATGGTGGTGGTATTAGCTAAAGAATGTGCTAATGTGGACATTAAGGGTAGAAAGCAGGACGAGCAAGTGGCAGATAGCCCTCGTGGGGGTGGGGTGGGGGGAAGGGATCGAAATGGGCTTAAAGGTGGAGATAAAACAATGGGTGGAAATAAATTTAAAAATAATGGAAATAGGTGGGAAAAGAAAAATATATTATATCTTTTTTTTTATTCTTTTCATGGAATGTGGGCATTGTTCCCTAATTGCCCTTGAACTGAGTGGCTTGCCATGCCATTTCGGAGGGCAGTTAAGAGTCAACCGCATTGCTGTGGGTCTGGAGTCACATGTAGGCCAGACCGGGTAAGGATGGCAGATTTCCTTCCCTGAAGGGCATTACTGAGTTTTTAAAACAATCATTTCATGGTCACCATTACTGAGGCTAGTTTTATATTCCAGATTTATTAACTGAATTTAAATTCCACCAGTTGCCGTGATGGGATTTGACCCCGTGTCATCAGAGTATTAGCCCGAGCTCTGGATTACCAGTCCAGTGGCATTACGACCACACCACCATCTCCCCTTCCTCTACCTTGTGCTGCCAGTTACAGACAGGGATCGATAATGGCTCATTTTACAAGCAGAAAAATAAACCTTCCGGCCTTAAAGATGTCCATCAGCCGCCTGGAGCAGAATGAGACAGAAGGCTCATCAGAGCCAGCGGGTAAGCTTCTCACCTTCTTCAACCTCAAGTCCTTGGCTGAGCGCACAGTCTTTGCTGCCTCCAGGTTGACTGTCCGGTAATACTCCGCGGCCGTAGTGCGCGCCAGCCCGAGCTGCATTGTTGCTTCGATGGTGGAACGCCAGACTGCTGAGGTAGTCCTTAGGAAACATATGGAACATAACAACAGGCCATTTATCCCCCTCAAACACGTCATGTAAAGAGGAGGAGGCCACTCAGCCCCTCGAACCCATTCCAGTGTTAAATGAGACCCTGGCTGATTTCTATTTTATTTCGATTTACCGGCAGTGACCACCTCTCCCCCGGTGGTAGAGCTGATGCTGCCTGCCTCCCGATTGGGCTGGCAGCATCAGAAATCCACCCGCCGCCCATATATTCCAACAAAATCACTGAATCAGTCCCAGCGGCGGCAAGTGCGGGCTTGGGACCCTGACGTCGGGAGTCCTGAAACACGTGGTAAAATTCAGCCCAATGTTTCCACATGTAGGGAAGACCAAAACTGGTGGCCATATAGATAAAACGGTCACTGTTAAACCTAATAGAGAATTCAGGAGAAACCTCTTTAACCAGAGAGTGGTAAGAATGTGGAACTCACTGCCATAGAGAGTGGTTGAGGCAAATAGTATCTTTCCATTTAAGGAGAAGTTAGATGACAGAGAAAGGAATAGAGGGTGAAATGAAAACAAAAAGCTAAAAGCTACTGCGGATGCTGGAAATCCAAAACAAAATAAAAACAGAATTACCTGGAAAAACTCAGCAAGTCTGGCAGCATCGGCGGAGAAGAAATCAGTCAACGTTTCGAGCCCTCATGGCCCTTCAGCAGAACTGAAGCATAGTTTCAACAAGGGAGAAATATAAATTGGTTTAAGGTGGGTGGGGGGGAAGAGACACATTGAGGGTGTGGTGTGAGCAGATAATCAAAAGATGTCAGAGACAAAAGGGTCAAAGAGGTGTTGAAGGTGGTGGTCTTTGTCTGAGAAAAGTGCTAATTAAGAATGCAAGACAGGATATTCAAAGTACAGCTCTAGTGGGGTGGAAAGACTAAAGGTTTTAGTTTTAGATTTAAAAATAATGGAAATAGGTGGGGAAAGAAGAATCTATATAAATTATTGAAAAAAAAAGGCGGGTGGGGGGGGGAAAAGAAACGGGGTGGGGATGGGGGGAGGGGGGTTTAAGATCTAAAGTTGTTGAATTCAATATTCAGCCCAGAAGGCTGTAAAGTGCCTAGTCGGAAGATGAGGTGCTGTTCCTCCAGTTTGCGTTGGGCTTCACTGGAACAATGCAGCAAGCCAAGGACAGACATGTGAGCAAGAGAACAGGGTGGAGTGTTAAAATGGCAAGCGACAGGGAGGTTTGGGTCTTTCTTGCGGACAGACCGCAGGTGTTCCGCAAAACGGCCGCCCAGTTTGCGTTTGGTCTCTCCAATGTAGAGGAGACCGCATTGGGAGCAACGAATGCAGTAGACTAAGTTAGGGGAAATGCAAGTGAAATGCTGCTTCACTTGAAAGGAGTGTTTGGGCCCTTGGACGGTGAGGAGAGAGGAAGTGAAGGGGCAGGTGTTGCATCTTCTGCGTGGGCATGGGGAGGTGCCATAAGTGGGGGTTGAGGAGTAGGGGGTGATGGAGGAGTGGACCAGGGTGTCCCGGAGGGAACGATCCCTACGGAATGCCGTCAAGGGGGGTGAAGGGAAGATGTGTTTGGTGGTGGCATCATGCTGGAGTTGGCGGAAATGGCGGAGGATGATCCTTTGAATGCGGAGGCTGGTGGGGTGATAAGTGAGGACAAGGGGGACCCTATCATGTTTCTGGGAAGGAGGAGAAGGCGTGAGGGAGGATGCGCGGGATATGGGCCGGACACGGTTGAGGGCCCTGTCAACGACCGTGGATGGAAAACCTCGGTTAAGGAAGAAGGAGGACATGTCAGAGGAGCTGTTTTTGAAGGTAGCGTCATCAGAACAGATGCGACGGACGCGAAGGAACTGAGAGAATGGGATGGACTCTTTACAGGAAGCGGGGTGTGAGGAGCTGTAGTCGAGGTAGCTGTGGGAGTCGGTAGGCTTGTAATGGATATTGGTGGACAGTCTATCATCAGAAATTGAGACAGAGAGGTCAAGGAAGGGAAGAGAAGTGTCAGAGATGGACCATGTGAAGATGATGGAGGGGTGGAGATTGGAAGCAAAATTAATAAATTTTTCCAGGTCCCGACGAGAGCATGAAGCAGCACCGAAGTAATCATCGATGTACCGGAGAAAGAGTTGTGGGAGGGGGCCGGAGTAGGACTGGAACAAGGAATGTTCCACATACCCCATAAAGAGACAGGCATAGCTGGGGCCCATGCGGGTACCCATAGCCACACCTTTTATTTGGAGGAAGTGAGAGGAGTTAAAGGAGAAATTGTTCAGTGTGAGAACAAGTTCAGCCAAACGGAGGAGAGTAGTGGTGGATGGGGATTGTTGGGGCCTCTGTTCAAGGAAGATGGGTGGGAGGATAAGCACTGGCATGGACCAAAAGCCCTCTTTCTGTCCTGTATGTTCTACATGAAAGATCAGCTAGTTCTGGAAACAGCTATAAAAGGAGCTCAAACATATTTTAAACATTAACTTTGAGGCGGCGTTTGAGACTTTGAGGACAGATATCAGACAAGTTCATCTGCAAGGGCCTGGGGCTGATTAGAAAGACCAGCGAGAGAGAGCTTCAGAGAGACAGTCTGGGTGCTGGAGGGATGGGCTTCAGACAGAAAGTTTGGAGTACTGGAGGGATGGGCTTCGGAGGGAGAGTTGGAGTACTGGAGGGATGGGCTTCGGAGGGAGAGTTGGAGTACTGGAGGGATGGGCTTCGGAGGGAGAGTTGGAGTACTGGAGGGATGGGCTTCGGAGGGAGAGTTGGAATACTGGAGCAACTGGCTTCAGTTAATCAAATAGCTCAGGATTCTCAGCTCACTCAGAAGGGAACAAACTGTGAAACACACACAAAGGATCACATTTTGGGGGAGGCCACACCTAGATCACTCACTCACCGTCTCCACTGTGTTCCTTTGAATTGATCACCAGGAACAGTTTGCTCTCAAACCTGCTCACACATCCTGTGAACCAGCTCAACTCAGCAGGGTCATTAATTTGATTAAGTCAGCCAATGGTTCATGATGAAGGACAGAAAATGTTACTGTGACACTGGTTCCTGACCATGAACCTGGTGTTGCAAAAACGCTCGGGCATTTTTTTTTTTTACTGAGAGTAGCACAGAGTTAACGGATTCAGTCTATAAACAAACCTGACATGAAAAGGCAATGAGCACAGAAACCTCGATCTGAAGTATATGGATGAAGGTGGGTAGGTGGGAGTGAGGCATATGGGAGAAGGTGTGGAGGTGGGGTTGAGGGATACGGGGAGAAGGTAGGTAGGTGGGAGTGAGGGATATGGGGAGAAGGTAGGTAGGTAGGGGTGAGGGATATGGGGAGAAATTGGGTCAGCAGGAATGAGGGATATGGGGAGAAGGTGGGCAGGTGGGGGTGAGAGATATGGAAGGTGGGCAGGTGGGGGTGAGAGATATGGAAGGTGAGTAGGTGGGGGTGAGGGATATGGAAGATGGGTAGGTGGAGGTGAGAGATATGGAAGGTGGGTAGTTGGGGGTGAGGGATATGGAAGGTGGGTAGTTGGGGGTGAGGGATATGGAAGGTGGGTAGGTGGGGGTGAGGGACATGGAAGGTGGTTAGGTGGGGGTGAGGGATATGGAAGGTGGTTAGGTGGGGGTGAGAGATATGGAAGGTGGGTAGTTGGGGGTGAGGGATATGGAAGGTGGGTAGGTGGGGGTGAGGAATATGGAAGGTGGGTAGGTGGGGGTGAGGGATATGGAAGGTGGGTAGGTGGGGGTGAGAGATATGGAAGGTGGGTAGTTGGGGGTGAGAGATATGGAAGGTGGGTAGTTGGGGGTGAGGGATATGGAAGGTGGGTAGGTGGGGGTGAGGGATATGGAAGGTGGGTAGGTGGTGGTGAGGGATATGGAAGGTGGGTAGGTGGGGGTGAGAGATACGGAAGGTGGGTAGGTGGGGGTGAGGGATATGGAAGAAGGTGGGTAGGTGGGGGTGAGAGATATGGAAGAAGGTGGGTAGGTGGGGGTGAGAGATATGGAAGGTGGGTAGGTGGTGGTGAGGGATATGGAAGAAGGTGGGTAGGTGGGGGTGAGAGATATGGAAGGTGGGTAGGTGGTGGTGAGGGATATGGAAGGTGGGTAGGTGGGGGTGAGGGATATGGAAGGTGGGGGTGAGAGATATGGAAGGTGGGTAGGTGGGGATGAGGGATATGGAAGAAGGTGGGTAGGTGAGGGTGAGGGATATGGAAGGTGGGGGTGAGAGATATGGAAGGTGGGGGTGAGAGATATGGAAGATGGGTCGGTGGGGGTGAGGGATACGGAAGAAGGTGGGTAGGTGGGGGTGAGGGATATGGAAGGTGGGGTTGAAAGATATGGAAGGTGGGGGTGAGGGATATGGAAGAAGGTGGGTAGGTGGGGGTGAGGGATATGGAAGAAGGTGGGTAGGTCGGGGTGATTTATAAAACAAGGTCAGCCCTGTTCTTCTCAATTCCCGACACTGTCCCAAGATTGACTAAACACTCTTCAGAAGAAGGCAGAATTGAGCCCAGAATTAGAATAAAGTTAGAAGGGAAATGTATTTAAATACAAAAGTATTGGTCAAACACAGAATATACATTCAGGAAGGAAGTATCCTACGATACTGAGAATAGATGTAAGCTATCTAATACTGGAAGTTGCAGGCACACTGTGATAGTGTTGTGTAGAGATAATTAGGAGCAGTTTTGAAACTTTTGTGACTTTATTGCCTTCTATCCTATTTGAAAATTCAATATTGAATATTCAAAAAATACTAGCCTGAGCAGCAGAGTGGTGAAGTCAAGCCCGGTCACTCACAATCTCTTTTTCAGTGCCCAACAACTGAAGACTCTGACAGACCACAATCAAGAGATGAGACAGGATCTGAGAGGATGTCACATTCTGAGGTTTTGTGTGTTTTGTACCTTCACACGTTGTTTTTCCCCTTTGTGGGGGTGCTGGATGGATTCGCAGGCTGAGTAAACATCGTGTACACTCCTTCCATGGACAAACTCCTGGAGTGAGACTTGCTTTTATTCTTTCATAGGATGTGGACGTCGCTGACTAGGCCAACATTTGTTGCCTATCCCTAATTACCCTTGAGAACACAGAGCTTCTGGGTCAGGGGCAGGAAAGCTACCCACTGAGCCACAAGGCCTCTACGCAGTCTGAGGTTACAGAAATATTGAGTCGCACTGACTTTGGTCAGAAAATTTCCCCCACTGCAACCAAACAGCTGCTCAATGTAGTTAACATGAAACAATTGCTGCTTCAAACTGCTCTGTGGGACACTCCAGAGACTTGAGCACAACATCCAGGCTGACACTCCAAGTACAGCACTGAGAGAGAGCGCTGCACTGTCGGAGGGGCAGCGCTGAGGGAGCGCTGCACGGTCAGAGGGGCAGCGCTGAGGGAGCGCTGCACGGTCAGAGGGGCAGCGCTGAGGGAGCGCTGCACAGTCAGAGGGGCAGCGCTGAGGGAGCGCTGCACGGTCAGAGGGGCAGCGCTGAGGGAGCGCTGCATGGTCAGAGGGGCAGCACTGAGGGAGCGCTGCACTGTCGGAGGGGCAGCGCTGAGGGAGTGCTGCACTGTTGGAGTGGCAGCGCTGAGGGAGCGCTGCACTGTCGGAGGGGCAGCGCTGAGAGAGTGCTGCACTGTCGGAGGGGCAGCGCTGAGGGAGTGCTGCACTGTTGGAGGGGCAACGCTGAGAGAGCGCTGCACTGTCCGAGGGGCAGCACTGAGAGAGCGCTGCACGGTCAGAGGGGCAGCACTGAGAGAGCGCTGCACTGTCCGAGGGGCAGCACTGAGAGAGCGCTGCACTGTCCGAGGGGCAGCACTGAGAGAGCGCTGCACTGTCCGAGGGGCAGCACTGAGAGAGCGCTGCACTGTTGGAGGGGCAGCACTGAAGGAGTGCTGGACTGTCGGAGGGGCAGGCCTGTCAGTGGGGCAGTACTGAGGGAACACTGCACTGTCGGAGGGGCAGCGCTGAGGGAGTGCTGGACTGTCGGAGGGGCAGGCCTGTCAGTGGGGCAGTACTGAGGGAACACTGCACTGTCGGAGGGGCAGCGCTGAGGGAGTGCTGGACTGTCGGAGGGGCAGCACTAAGGGAGTTGCGGAATTTTGAGTAATGTACAATGGATTGTTGACCTCCTATCACCGACCCCATACCATCACACAAAGTCTGGATCTATCCAAAGGAACAGGCAGCTTCTGGCTGAGACATTCACCTGTTGTCACTTGTATCTGGCTTTCCCCGACTCCAGTCTTTCTTCAAGAACTGTCCAGCCAACCTCTGCAATGCCTGAAAGTAAAAGGTTAGCATCAATAATGAGGCAAGCCAGCGAGAGAATGGTCCGACTGATAACTGAGAAGGGAGCTCGGCCCTGGCACGCAATCAGGCCTCGAAGCACAGCGAGAGAACAATCTAGAAAAGTCAGAACTTCACTCTTTCAATGCCTGAGAATTTGAGAAGAGGCCCAAATCGCAGTGTGACTCAAGAACCACCGGCACCAGTGCAGGCCGCATCCTGGATACTCAAATGGTGTAGGACATTCCCTTCCATACTCCACTCTATCACAGACCGTACCCCCATTTCACCTCCTCAGGGATAGTTCCGTAAAAACACAACAACTTGCATTTATATTGGTCCAAAACTCTGCTCTTCGTGTCCTGACTCGCACCAGGTCCCATTCATCCATCGCCCCTGTGCTCGCCCGCCTACATTGGTTTCGGGTCTGGCAACCCTTCGATCCTAAAATTTCGCCCTTGTTTTCAAACTCCTCCAACACCTCTTCCTTCCCCATCGCCGTGATCTCCTCCAGCCCCACAACCCTCTGAGATCTCTGCACACTCCTAATTCTGGCCTCATGAGCATCCCAGGTTTGTAATCGCTCCACCATTGGCGGCCGTGCCTTCAGCTGCCTGGGCCCTGAGCTCCAGAATTCCTTGGCTGAAACCTCTTCACCTCTCTTTCTCTCTCTCTCTCTCTCTTTCTCTCTCTCTCTCTCTCTTTCTCTCTCCTCCTATCAGACTCAGCTTAAAACCCAACCAAATTTTTCCAAACGTTTAGCCATCTGACCCAATATTTCCTTAATATTAAGGTCAATGTCATGTTTTTGTTTGATAGAATTCCTGTGAAGCAACTTGCGATGTTTTGCTATGTCAAAGGCGCTACTGGAGGGGAGCATAGGCTGTCTAAAACACGTTCTGTTGATGTGCAGTGTTGCTACAGCCACCCCCAGAGCTTGGCTGCTGTACGCCAAGAGGAACGGATTTGGATTCTCACACTCTGTAACTTGACCCTCCTCCTGACTCCTCGCTCCCACATTGCACATCCTTACTAAATTCAACAACAAACCTACGATGAAGTCAGTGCAGGTGTTCAAACAGCAGCTCAGCCACCCGCCAACCCTCCCCCGCCCCCGACCGGAGCTCAGAGTGGGGCCTGCAGGAGGTGGTCTGTCTGGTCACTTGGTAATAGTTAACCGTGATATCAGACTGCCGCAGGGAGGCTGAGGCGGGAGGAGATGTCTGGCTGCTGGGGTGGGGTGGGGTGGGGGGACAAACACAGATTTAACACAGCGTCCAGCGGATCTGGAAATGTAAATCAAAAACACAAAGCACTTGGTAAACTCAGCAGGTCTGGCAGCGTTTCTGGAGAGAGGAACAAAGTTAACGTTTTAAGTCCGTGTGACTTCTTCAGATTCAACAGATGTGGACAAATCTGGGGAAAGATGAGAAGAATTTTTTTTTTTATAAACGCAGCCAGTTGTTGTGTTCTGAAATGCGATGTCTGAAAGGGCAGATAAGTAGGATGAGATGGTGGCGTGAATGGTAATGTCACTGGGCTAGTAATCCAGCCAGGTTAATGTTCTGGGGTCACAGGTTCAATTCTCCCACGGAAGTGAGTTTAAATTCAATTAATAAAACCTGGAATTGAAAGCTAGGATTTTTCAGTTGGTGTGTGGGGACGGGCCCGACATGCCGAGGTGTAAAGTGACGTTGGGTGTGCATCCCAATGTCATCGCGCAGTCCTGTGATATTTCGCTTGACGGGCGCGCGGAGTTGGTTGCGCGCCTGCTGATATGTAAACAGCCTATTAAGGTCATTAACGAGGTAATTGATGTAATTGTTAACGCTGCCCGTCCAACCTTAAGGTTGGCGGGCAGGTGAAAAGGCCAAGCGGCCTTCGCATTTTTTAGGAAACCTCATCCTCAAGAGGGATGAGGCTTCCTAAAGCTTTTATTAAATGAATAAAACAATTTTCCTAAATGTAAAAACATATCCCATCTCATGTGACATGTTTAAATAAATTTTTGAACCATTTATTTCATTATTTCAAAATCCATTCAATCTCCCTGAGGCAGCTCCGTGCCTCGGGGAGATTGAAACGCTCTTTCGCGTGCATGCGTGAAAAAGCGCTGGCCCCGACTCTCCCTCCTCCCCCCCAGCCGCACAGGTAGCGCCGAGCTCTACAGCTCGCGTAATACGCTGGGTGGGCCTTAATTGGCCCACCCGCTTAAAATGGCGGTGCGGAGCCAATCGCGGGCAGTGATCAGCTCTGCGACTGCCCCCACCCATTCCCACCGAGCCTGCCCACTGCCTGAAAAATTCAGGCCCTAGTCTCAGTAATGTTGACCATGAAACTATCATTGTCATAAAAACCCATCTGATTCACTAATGCCCCTGAGAGAATCTGGCCTGCGTGTGACTCCAGATCCACAGCAGCATGGTTGACTCTTAAATACCCTCTGAAATGGCCTCGTCAGTCACTCAGTTCAAGGGCAATTAGTGATGGGCAACAAATGCTGGTCTTGCCAGTGAAACCCACATCCCATGAAAGCATAAATAAAACTTTCAACAGGGAATTAGATATACACTTGAAAGGGAAAAATTCACAGGGAAGGTCTTTCAAAGAGCCGGCACCAGCACAATGGGCCAAATGACCTCTGACAGTGCTGTAAATTGTTTTTGACCCCACATGGCCATGACTTGTAATTAAACTCAATCTACTTCAAAGCCAATAGAATCCCTGGAGAGGAAGTGGGGACCTGTTTGGGCTCACCAACACTGCGGGATTGCCCTGCCAGAGTTAAAGATTAACCTCCAGGACCTTGCTGTGATATAGAGACTCAGGAGAAAAATTATATGGGCTTTAGTGTTATTTGCATTTTCAGTGAAATATTTTGTTTCGTTTTTTTTATCCTTTCATGGGATATGGGCAATTCTGGCATTTGCCACCCATCCCTAAGTGCCCTTGCATGCCTTGCTCAGCCATTTCAGAGGGCAGCTAAGTTTCAGCGACACTGCTGTCAGTCACATGCAGGCCAGACCAGGTAAGGACGGCAGATTTCCTTCCCTAAAGGACATTAGTGATCCAGATGGGTTTTTTTTTTAAACAACAATGTCACCACTCTTGAGGTTAACTTTATATTCCAGATTTAAATTCCACCAACTGCCATGGTGGGATTTGAACCCATGTCTCCAGAACATTAGCCTGCATCTTTGCGATTACTAGCCCAGTGACATTATCACTACACCACTGTCTCCCCCAACATTAATTATAACAAATATTGGAGATGAAGGAACAGCTGGTTGACGGAGAGAGATGATTGGAGGTCACATGATGAGGCCTCCAGCAATACATCCAACCAGTGTCGGTAACCTAGTTCTGTGTCCTTCTGCAGCCTACCCTGCCCAGTTAGAGACACACATAATCAGGCCTCAACCCTCTACAAGAAACAACTGGAACCAGTGCCAACTTAGCCCCATGTCTCCTTATGGATAGCAAGGCTACGAGCTGGCAGCTAATCCTCAAGGGCTTGTATCATCACAAGAAGTTTGCACAGGAGGCCAGCACTTACCACCTTCCCCTACTGCAAGACTCTCTGTCTTAGGGTACCTGTACTAACCACTCTGGGGGAGCCACCTCACCAACACTTTCCCAAGCGGCAACTGGGAACAAGAACAAATACTTTGTGAACACAGGTGGTTGAACAGTCCCAGTCCCAATCATAGAACGGTTACAGCACAGAAGGAGGCCATTCAGCCCATCGTGACCATGCTGGTTCCCTGCAAGAACAACTCAGCTAGTCCCACTCACCCACCCTTTTCTTCGTAGCCCTGAAACTTTTCTCTCTTCAAGTAACTATCCAACTCACTTTTGAAAGTCACAATTAAATCTGCCTCCATCACACTCTTAAGCAGTGTATTCCAGCATATCCTTCTATTCCTGTCTCCCTGGTGTGTTTATTCAGCGTCCCCGTAAACACATCTTTGCTAATTGCCTCCACCACTCCTTGTGGTAGTGGGTTCCGCATTCTCACCATTCCCTAGGTAAAGAAGTTTCTCCTGAATTCCCTATTGGATGTATTACTGACTGCTTTATATTTATGCTCCTATAGTTTTGGTTTCTCCCTCAAACAGAAACATCTTCTTCTGTGCCCAACCCCTCAAGACCCTTCATAATTTCAAAGCCTGCCTTTGGCCGTATTAATAACCACTGACGTATGATTTCGAAGGAGGCATTGTTGGATTATTCAGTTTCTGGCCAGTTGCCAAGAGTCAAAAGCTTAATTACTCAACAACTTCCTTTAGACTGGGCAAGCATAAGTGAACAAAGAGGTTACGTCACCCGTACTCAGTATCAACAAAGCTTATCGGATTTTTTGCAATGATGGAGAGACACTTAATGAAGTGCAGCTCATGTAGTGACGACCGTGTCCCAAGGTTAAAAATACACCATTAAGGGCACACAAATTTTCCAATGTGCTGACTGGATAATGATCAGGAGCTGACTTTTCCCTTCTTCAACCACAAAGAAGTTCCATTTAGATTCAACACAACTCAGAAGGCACCCATTATTTAAGAGGAGGTTGTGGCAGAGTTCCAAGTCCATATACTGTGTGCCATTACTGCATACCGAGGAGATACAGAGGGTCACATAAACCGACCTCACAGTGAGAGCGAAGCCAAGTCCATTCTGCAGATCTCTCAAGCCAGGAATCCTGAGAATGAAACTCCAATTGCTCACTTCAAGGCAAAAAAAACAGGACCAAATGCAGCAGGAATCACAAGAGGCAGGAAAACAGATCCCCAGTCCCAGCCTGAGAAGACCCTCCCATTTGTCCCCTCCTCCACTTCCACCCCTTCCTGTCTCCCCCCCCAACCCCAAACCCACCTCCCATCCCCTCCTCCATTCCAAACCCCTTTCCCTACCTCCTCCCTCATTCCAACCCCTTTCCCATCTCTCTCCCATTCCGAGCCCCACTCTTATTCCTTACCCCTCCTTCAAACCTATTCCTGTCTGAATGTCTAATGGCGTACTCCTGTTCTTGTGTCCCTGGCCCACAATATATATTTTTGAGGAGGTAACAGAGAAGGTTGATAAAGGAAACACTGTTGTTGTGGTGTATATGGATTTTCAAAAGGCATTTGATACAGTGCCACACAACAGACTTGTGGGCAAAATTCCAGGACATGGAATAAAAGAGAAAGTAGGCACTTGGATAAGAAATTGGCTGATTGACAGGAAACAGAGAGTAGTGATAAATGATTGTCTTTCAGATTGGAGGAATGTTTGTAGTGGAGTACCCCAGGGGTCAGTGTTGGGACCCTTGCTCTTCCTGATATATATTAATGACCTAGGCTGTAGTGTGCAGGGCATGATTTCAAAATTTGCAGATGATGTGAAGATTGGAAATGTTGTCAACTGTGATGAGGATAGTCTTGAATTCAAAAGGACATAGACATGTTGGTGGGTCGGGCAGACAAGTGGCAGATGAAGTTGAATGCAGAGAAGTGTCAGGTGATTCGTTTTGGCAGGAAAGATATGGTGAGACGGTATAAAACAAAGGGAGAGCCTCTAAAGGAGGTGCAGGAACAGAGGGACCTCGACGTGTATGTACGTAGGTAATTGAAGATGGCAGGGCATGTTGAGAGGCAAGTTAATAAAGCACATAGGCCAAAACTTTCCGTTTGGCGGGTGGGCGGAGCAGGTGCTGACGCGGGTGGCTGCGGATCCGATAGCCATCTGCGATCGGGGCCGCGCCGCCATTTTGCGCGCCCAGCACATTTCTGAATCCCGTGGAGAGCGGGAGACTGAAGTTTGCGGTGGGCGTGTACAGACCTCCGGGTTCAGTGGCGACCCGGCAGACTGTTTAAAAACAGGCCTGGCAGCCTCCTATAGGCTGTTCACCATGGCCAGCTACAGGTGGCACCACAGGGGGTCTGCACAGCAGGCCAATGTTGAGGGAAGGCCAGAGGAGGAGGGCAGGCTGCAGGCTGTGTCCCAGGAGCAGGTCAGGCCAGTGGGGGGGCCAATGTGCCCCTCGCTTTTCTGATGATTGCCTTGTCACCCTTGTGGAGGAGGTGGCAGCACGGTGGGAGGTGCTGTTTCCCCAGGATGGGAGGAGGAGGCCCCCCACCAAGATGATGAAGTGTGCCTGGGAGGAGGTGGCGGAGGTGGTGAGCTCCCGTGACGTGGTGCGGAGCACCTGGATCCAGTGCCATAACCGCTTCAATGATTTGTTGCGCTCTGGAAGGGCGAGTACCATGTTGGCATTGGGCATTTAACCCAGCAGGTAGCCTTAGCCTTTGAATGCCCCCCTCCCCTCCCCAAGTCTTACTGTCGTGACTGCATTGACTCATGTTGGGCATTTGGCGCACGTTGGGTGGGCAAGCAGATAGTGTCCACGCTTAGATCAGCCTGAGTGGTTCATGAGAAGATGGGTTCTCCCCGCACCATGTGTTGGTCTTAGTCGCACATGACTAGTCTGGGGGCAACCTGCAGGAGATGCAGCTAGGCACATACTCAGAACTCCAACACATGTCTTACTGACAGTGATGAGATGGTGGAAGGGGAGCCTCAAGGTCTTATGGCCAAGAGCCATCTGCTGCCCTCGGCACCGCACCTACTTGTGCCTCCTTGCCATGGGAGCTAAGACCGTGTGTTTCTGAAAGTGATGGACGCAAAATGTGTCCAAGGACGTTGGGCGGGTGGGGGAGGGAGGGGGGGGGGAGGCGGTGGTGGTTCAGAGCAGTCATACTATATTTTTGTGACCAATCAGCAGTAGCGTGGAGAAGAGGCACTGGAGGCCTCAGGTGGGCCACTGTGGTTGGGGTGCAGTGTGCGCCTGCAGAGTACATGTGCTATTAGCCCCAATGAATGGTCTTTTCTGTTTTGCAGGAGAAAAATGCGCACAATGCCTCTGAGCGTTTGCGCACTGGAGTTGGCCAGGCCCAGTTGGTGATATTGAGCCATTTTGAGCAGGAGACCCTGGAGCTTGAAAGACGCCATGCGCCCAGGTCCACAGGTGTCAGTGAGGCTGGGGTGGAGCGGCCAGGTATTTGAGGTCCAAAGTCACATCCGCTCTGTCTTCCCACCATCCATAGCACTGATGATTGTTGGAATTGTTAAAGTAGCAACACTGCCCATTCACAGACCGTTAGAGTCAGAGGTATGGGTTATAGACAGAGGTCCCTCGGTCCCTCGGTCCCTCGAAGATGCACGTGTCTAGCGCCTTCCAAAGTCGCCTTATCCCATTCCTGACCACTATGCCCATGGTCTTGTTTGCCATGGCATCGCTACTACACATCCAAATACTTATTACATGTTAGGAGGGTTTCTGCCTCCACCACCCTTTCAGGCAGTGCGTCCCACATTACTGTGTGCAAAAGTTCCTCATCACCTCACCTGTCAACCCCATGCCCCTTACCTTAAATCAATGCCACCAGGTTAGTCATCCCTCCGCCAAGGGGAAACATTGCTTTCTGTCCACCCTATCTATGCCCCTCATAATGTTATGAAGCTCAATAATGTTACCTCTCAACCTCCTGTGCTCCACGGCAAATATCCCCAGTCTATGCTATGTGTCCTCATAACTCCAACTCTCCCGCCCAGCATGCATCCTGGTCAGTGACCTCTAAACTCTCTCCATTCCAATCACATCCCTCCCATGAAGCACTGATCACAACTGCACGCAGAACTATAGCTGTGGCCTCAGCAGCATTTCCTGCACTTGCAACATGACCTCCCTGCTCCTACATTCTATTCCTCGGCTAATAAAGGCAAGTATGGCATTTACCTTCTTAAACGCCTTATGTACCTGTCCCGCTACCTTAATGGGCCTATCGACATGCCCAGCAAGGTCCCTCTGATCTTCCTTACTTTCCACAGTCCTACCATTCCTCGTGTATTCCTGTACCTGCCCAAGCATCACCTCACACTTATCCACATAACATTCCATTTGGCATTCCTTAGGCCACATGACCAGCCAGTCTGTATCCTCCTGTAATGTTTGGGCCTCCTCCTGACTATTTGCCACCCCACCAATGTTCGTCTCCTTAGGTTCTGGAAGGTTGAGCGCAGAATGAGCCAGGGGGTAAAGGATGAAGTGTGTCATTATGTGGACGCTAACTGATCCACTGTCCTTGTTGTTATTTTCAGCATCATCAGAGGCTGGTGACCAGGCTCCATTACAGATGCTCCCTCTCACACCTGAGGGCCATGAACTGTCACCTGCATCACACCATTTCAGCGAGGCAGGCTCCAGCACAGAGACTAGCACATCGGTGGGAATTGCAACATCGGCTAGTGTCCCGGGGCACAGTGGAGAGGGCACTTCACAATTGCTGGAGGAGATGGTAGAGTCAGAGAATGCCGATGGCGCCAGGAGCCGGAGAACTGCAGGGGACCAGGTACATGCTGAGTTGGTGCCTGATGATAGCCTCTGGAGTTGTCCGCGATGCAGCAGCTGCAGGAAATGCGGCCAGGTGTGCGGGAGCATCTGGGTGAGATACATGAGGCTGTGCTTCGCTTGGTGTCCGTGGTGGAGGAGTCCACGTGGAGCATGAGAGAGTGGCGACTCTCCTGGAGAGGAGCTCCCAGGAGAACAAGCAGCTTCTCCTGGGGATACACTCGGACCTGCAAGCCCTCACAGCGCTAGTGGCCACAGCTTGTTATTGGCAATGTGGGAGATGGTCTGGGCACCAAGTTTCCCAGCTCGGTGCCCATCCATCTAGGGTGAGCATGGAGGTCCGAGGAGACCTCACATCGGTGCAGCAGCTGCCTGTTGTCGCTGCGAGCTCCTCTCAGGGCGCTCCGGGTGAGGGCACCAGTTCCTCCACCCTTCTGCCAATGTAATATTGCAGTACGAATACAAAGAAACAATCATGTTTGAACATTTGTTGCAAAGTTTAACATATCGTCACTTGCATTCACATCATGATTTCCTATTGAAACCTGTAGATGTATTTAAAACATTTTGTTGCAATTTTTCTTTTAGTTTTATTTAGTTTAACAGAACTGTTGATTATCATTATGATGCATGTACCTTAATGCAACCTCTATGATGGACTTGGTTGTTTAAGGCAGAAATATTTTGTGCTTTGCATTACATGTATTCAAGTATGTCAAACTTACTATGCAATAGCAAACATGTAAATTCTGTATTGAACTGAAATCTTCAATAATGCTGCTTCAATAAAAAAAAAATTACATTGCATCCGTTGAGGCTGCGATGACTGGGGAGATGCCAGATGTGGAACTGGCCACTCCCTCCCAGGCAGGGCCAGCACAGGCTCCACGGGCCAGAGGACGATTGCCAAGGTCATCGAGGCCAGCAGGACAGCAGAGTCAGCAGGCTGTCTCAGTGCCACTCCGAGCGATGGGGCGGCACCAAGATGTAGCTCCCATAAACAAAAGCATAAGTCACCTTAGGTACACCACGGGTTTGTCACTGGTGCTTTTATGTTGGCCCTAGATTAGGGAATTATTATTTATTGCTGTTGTAAAAATGTTTTGCTTTCATTTTGTTGCACCATATCATGGATGAAATTAAATCCACATGTGTTACCATGGCGGAGGGTGGGTCCTTTGTGTTGCATTTGTATGTTTTATAGACATGCCATGAGTGTTTGAGTAGACATTGTGGTTTATGTCCAAAGCCCTTAGTTGCAGCTTATGAAGTGGCAGATGTAGCACTGAAGTGCCGAGTATGGAAGTGCCAGGCAAAGCTGGTCCTCCTGATCCATTTGTGTGGAGCTAGCTGAAGGTTCGTTGGATTAAAGTCTCCTGGGTGTCCCTGCCTCCTTGGTGTAGTCCTGGGTCAGCGTTCAGCCCCTCATCATTGCCCTGTGCCTCCTCATCCTCCGAATCAATGCTGGAGTCATCGTGTGCAGCTGCATCCACTGCTTCAACATCTTCATCATCCACTGCGTCCTCCATTTCCAGCGCAAGATTGTGGAGAGCGCAGCATACAACCACTATCACCGGGACACAATCTGGGGGGTACTGGAGTGTGCCCCCTGAGCAGTCTAGGCATCGGATGTGCATCTATTGTACCGCTGCTCAGCTTCTGATATTGGATGGCGGAGAGGCGTCAAGAGCCACCTTCTGAGGGGATAGCCCTCGTCACCCAGCAGCCATCCATCCAGTCGGGCTGGAGCACTGAAGAGCCCCGGCACCTGGGAGTGTCTGAGGATGTAGGCGTCGTGGGAGCTGCCTGGGTACCTTGCACAGACTTGTAGAATCAGCATCCTGTGATCACACACTATCTGCATGTTCATGGAGTGGAAACCCTTCCTGTTGACGAAGGCACCGGGCTCTCCTGCTGGCGCCTTGATGGTCACATGTGTACAGTCTATAGCACCCTGGACACGGGGGAAGCACGCAATGGCCGTGAAGCCTCTGGCTCACTCTGTCTGACTTGCCTGGTCCCAGCGGGAGTGGATGAAGGTCAATGCCCGTCTGAACAGAGCATCTGTAACCTGCTTGACACAAGTGTGGACAGCTGATTGGGAGACACCGTAAAGCTCACCCACCAAGACCTGGAAGGAGCCAGAGGCATAGAAGTTGAGGGCAACTGTGACCTTCAGAGCTGCTGGCATGGGGTGTCCACCCACACAGTTAGGGGAGATCTCAGGGTCAATCATCTGACAGATATAGTTGACTGTCTTCCTTGACAGCCGGAGCCTCCTTCGGCACTGCACCTCAGACATATTGAGGTAGCTGCTCCTCCGCCTGTATACCCTGGCAGCAGGATAGTGGCGTCTTCTACAGCCCCTTCCACCTTGGACTACCTCTTGGCCCCGCGCCCCTTGTGCCTGGGCCAGTACTCCCAAAGGTGGCTCCCCTAGAGGCTGAATGTGCTCTCCTGGCCTCCTCCTCATTCTAGCCCTCCCTTCCTCCTCAGAGGAGCTGCCTCCAGTGGACATGTCAGAATCCATACCCAGGCTAAAGGGAGGCCTCCGGAAAGCTGCAGACCCGATAAAGATTTCTGACTGCAGAGTGCTGACCTGAAGTACACAGAAAGCTGCAGGAATTCATTCTGAACTGCTACAGATCACACAGGCAAGTTTAAAAACCTTTCTCCAATAAATACTCCACAGACCAGATTGACAACCCCACTGAGCCCTCATATCCCACCCGTCGATGAGTTTTATTAAAAAGTCACTTACCCGCCCATCCATTGCGCCCGTGCGCCAAGCCGAAGATCGCACGGGCGCCTGAAAATCAGCGTCGATTGCCGAATTAACTAACCCGTTAATTAATGGCGGGTGTGCATCGCACTTCATCGCGCACCCGCCCAACGAAATATCGCAATGGCGCGCGGTGATGCGCCCGACGTCACCCTGATAATTCTGCCCAGAGTATCTTAGGCTTTATTAATAGGGGCATTGAGTACAAGAGTAAGGTGGTCATGTTGAACTTGTATAAGACACTAGTTAGGTCTCATCTGGAGTACTGCGTCCAGTACTGGGTGCCTTGCTTGAGGAAGGATGTGAAGGCATTGGAGAGAGTACAGAGGAGATTCACAAGAATGATTCCCAGGATGAAGAACTGTAGCTGTGAGGATAGATTGGAGAGGTTGGGACTGTTTTCCTTGCAGAAAAGAAGATTGAGAGGAGACTTGACAGAGGTATTCAAGACCTTGAGGGGTATGGACAGGGTAAATAGTGAGAAACTGTTCCCACTCAAGAGAACATCAAGAACTAAAGGGCACCGATTCAAAATAATTGGCAAACAGAGTAAATGTGATGTGAGGAAAAATTTTTTCACCCAGAGGGTGGTTGGAATCTGGAACAAACTTCCTGAAAGGGTGGTGGAGGTAGGTTTGCTCGAGGTATTCAAAAGGGAATTGGATTCCTACCTGAAAAGAGAGAACGTGCAAGGTTACGGGGATAAAGGCAGGGGAGTGGGTCTAGGTGGAATGCTCTTTCAGAGAGCCAGTGCAGACTCAATGGGCTGAATGGCCTCCTTCTGCACTGTCAAGATTCTGTGATGCTGTGATTATAGACAACCCAATCAAATAGTACCGGAGTCGAGGGCGGCTTCAGTTACGCAGAAAGACTGGAGTTATGCTCCTCACAGCAGTGAAGGTTAAGGGGAGATTTAATGGAGGTATTCAGAATTATGAAGAGCTTTGATAGCATAAATAAGGAACAACTGCTTCCACTATCAGCAGCGTTGGAAACCAGAGGAAACAGGTTTAAGATAATTGGTTAAAAAAAGAGAGCAGAAACGAGGAGATTTTTTTAATGCAGTGAGTTATGATGATCTAGAATATTCTGCCTGAAAGGGCATGGGAAGCAAAATCAACAATAACTTTCAAAAGGGGAATTGGACGCATATTTGAAAAAGAAAAATGTGCAGGGCTACGGGGAAAGGGCAGCAGGAGAGGGGCTAATTGGATGGCTCTTCAAAGAGCTGGCACACACATGATGGGCTGAACGGCCCCCTGTGGTGTAATATTTCACCGATACAAAACGTGGAGCTGCATGACCCAGTTTGGCAAGGTCATCTGATCCGATAGCCCCTCATGTCCCGTCAGCTGAAAGAAATTCTCATCACAGCAGAGATTTTAGGAAACAAATTCTGCAACATCCGTCAGAAGGACAAACAGGTCGTTTGTTCCCGTTGCTGGTTTCTGTTTGAATTCGTCTGGAATCTCCTCAAGCGCATCTAAAACTGCTGAAGCTCTGGGTAGGAGCTGGGTTTAATGGAGGGCAGGAAACCCTTGTTTAAACCAAAACAGCAAACAAAAGTGAGAAATCGAGAGAGCACCAAGGAGCAAGCAGGAGGTACTGAGGGTGGCAGACAACTAGACAGCATTGAGAGAGTATAACATGGAGTGTAATGCAGACGGTGAGGTTACAATCACTGAACATCAAGGTGGGAGAGAACGGCTCCTGATATCCTCCATTTTCCCTAGTGTGGACTGAACCACATGCAGCAGAGTGACAGCAGCCCCATTCCCGGGCTAAGTAAAGCCAGCCGATTGTGGAACAGGAGGGAGGCTGCATGCTGAATCAGCAAGAAGGAGCACATCATCAACCAGGGGCTCTGCCCGGGACATTCTGCTGGAGACAGCGGGCAATAAGAGGATGAAAATAGGCTTGGCTGAGATACAAATCTGTGTGAAATCTCCCACAAATGGGCTAAGAATGACCACAAGGGTTAAGTACCGATCTCCATGCCCTGTGTGAACAGCTCCTTTGAGTGAAAGGAACAGGAGGAGGCCACTCAGTCCCGAGCATTGCTCCACCATTCAGTGAGATCATGGTTGATCTCTATTCTAACTCCATCGTCTGCTTTGGCTCCATATCCCTGAATGTCCTCGGTTAGCAAGAATCCATTGACCTCGGATTTAAGTGTATTAATTGAGCTAGTATCTATAGTGCAAGGCAATGGCAATCCACCATCGACAGAAACTGCCAATGGATGAAACATCAGCAGACAAAGAGCCAAAGCAGAGCACACCTACCATACCAGCGTCTAGAGCATTAGTGTGTGAGGAAGTTCTATTGTGTGAAAAAGTGGTTTTCAAAACCCACTTGAGACATAAATTAATGATGAATGAGTTACAATCAAGAATAGAACATACGAGTTAGGAGCGGAAGTAGCCATTCCGCCCCCTTGAACCTGCTCCGAAATTCACTAAGATCATGGCTGATCTGCTTGTGGGCTCCACTCCACTTTCCGCCTACCCCTGATAACCTTTGACTCCCTTGTTAGTTGAGAATCTACCTACTTCAGCCTTAAAAATATTCAATGACCCTGACTCTACCGATCTTTGGGAAAGAGAGTTCCAAAGATTCAAAACCCTCAGAGAAAAATATTCTCCTCCTCTGTCTTAAATGCGAAACCCCTTATTTTTAAACTGTGCCCCCTAGTTCTAGTCTCTCCCACACGGGGAAACATCCTTTCAGCCTCCACCCTGTCAAGTTCCCTCAGGATCCTATACATTTCAATTAGATCACGCCTCAATCTTCTGAACTCCAATGGATACAGGCCCAACCTGTCTAGCCATTCCTCATTAGATAACCCCGCCCCCCCCCATCCCAGGTATCAGTCAAGTGAACCTTCTCTGAACTGCTTCTAACACATTTATATCCTTTTTAAAATAAGGAGACCAAAACTGTACACAGTACTCCAGATGCGGTCTCATTGATACCCTGTATAACTAGCAAAATATCTCTACTTCCATGTTCCATTCTGCTGCGCATTGAAGTGGACAACGTAAATGGGGTAAAGCAGAAATTACAAAGACAATTTGTTACATGATTTTGCAGAACTTGAATCTTGCTGAAAAGAGAGATGTGTTGTTGAGGCGGTGGCTTGCTAACCAATCAGCCCTCCCTTTTCTCCTGTAGTATAAATTGTTGTAGTTGTTTGAAATTTGGCATTCTTGTGTTTGTCCTGATGAGGTTAAGTTGTAAAACTTTGGCAACTTGTCTCTCTTCTCAGCAAAGACAACAAGATGTGTGTCCAGAAGAACATGGTTCGAGGGATATGGGGAGGGCGGGGGGGGGGGGGGGGGGTGGAAGGTGAGTAGATGGTAGGGATGGGGGAAGTGGGGATGTTGACCCATATAAAAGGCTCAAGCTTATTGGGCTGATGGCTATTTTCTGCTCCTAAAAATGCTTCTGTATTTTTTTAACTAAGTCTCTTCTTAATGCACGTGACTCTAAGGAGATTTGTTGGTTTAGCCCAGTGCCACATTTACTTACCTGACCATATTCCTTCTCAATTGCAGCTCTCTGTTTACTAAATGACCTGAAACAAAATATAAAAACACAGTGATGTCAGAGAGGTGAAGCTTAATCACCTGATAATCACAGCCCAGTTACAATTTAAACAAAAGAACAACAATCCATTAAAGTCCAGCAGTTATTGCCCAGAATTTAGGCTAACACTGGTCAGAGGGACAGTACTGAGGGAATGCTGCAATGTCAGATAGGTAGTACTGAGGGAGTGCTGCACTGTCAGAGGAAAAGTACTGAAGACATACTAAACTATTGTAGGGTCAATACTGAAGGAGTACTGTACTATCAGAGGGGCAGTGCTGTGGGGGCGGTACTGAGAGAATCCTGCACTGTCAGGCGGACAGTACTGTGGGAGTGCTGCATTGTCAGAGGGCCAGTACTGAGGGATCACTCCATTGGCAGAGGGGTGGTACTGATGGAGTGGTGCATTATCAAAGGGGCAGGACTGACAGAGCAATGCACTGTCCAAGAGACCATCTTTTGGATGAGACATTGATCCAAGGTCCCATCTGCCCTCTCATGTGGGTGTAAAATATCCCATGGTACCATGCACTGCAGAAATGCACCAAGGCTCCTCAGACAGTACCTTCCAAACCCACGGCCACTACCATCTAGAAGGACAAGAGCAGCAGATATATGGGAACACCACCACCTGGAAGTTCCCCTCCAAGACACACACCATTCTGACTTGGAAATATATCGTCATTCCTTCACTGTTGCTGGGTCAAAATCCTGGAACTCCCTCCCTAACAGCACTGTGGGTGTACCCACACCACATGGACTACAGCGGTTCAAGAAGGCCGCTCACCACCGCCTCCTCAAGGGCATCTAGGGATGGGCAATAAATGCTGGCCCAGATTGGGAAGCCCACATCCCATGAATGAATTTTAAAAAAACTATTCAACGAAGAGGAGGGGAATTCTGCCTGTGTCCTTGGCTGAATATTTACTCCTCAACTAATATTACAAGAGATTATCTGGTCATTATCACATTGCTGTTTCTGGGGGCTTGCTGTGCAGAAATCGGCTTCCAGGTTTCTTACATTACAAAAGTGATTACATTTAAGTTCTTTGGGACATCCTGAGGTTGTCAACGGCGCTATACAAATGCAAGTCTGCCTTTCTTTGATATATAGCAGGTAGTACTTCCTTTTATTTCAAAAAGCTGCTAACATTTTCTGGTCACAGGACGAATGACAAGGCAAAGAGATAGTGACATAGCAATTTGCGTTCTGCTCATTATTTTAATCGATCTGAAGGTGCAGAAAATTTGGATTTATTTTAAAGTGCCAGCCAGGACCAGCAGCGAGGGTGCCAAAGCACCCCCAGACAACCACAACCTTACATGACAACTAAAAACACGTACAAAGGTCTCAGCTGTAAATTAGCAATTAAGGAAATGGGAAACACACACACAGGCGGGGACACGGGATGACTCGATCAAGAAATGGAGAAGACCATTTCATACCGTCTGATGGCCTTGAACCACATCCAGTCAGCCCCCGTAAACTTTTTGGAAAGAACAAACATACATTCTTTGCTGTCTCCAAAAGGACCATACCCAGTCTCTGCACTGCAATTACTGTACAAGAACACAATGATCAGCCCACTGGGGGGTCATTGTGCTGTGGCCTTTGTCTAACTAATACCATTAAGTTGTAACTGATAGTAAAAAATATATAAACTGTGCTCATTTGAGCCTCGGTAGAGAAGCGCCTGGATTGCCCAGTGTTTGCTCCCCGCATGCGAAATAAAGGAACCACTTGAATATTGCACCTGGACTCCGAGTGTTGAAATTTTGTACCAGAGTATTCCTCGGACCTTTCAGATCAATCTGACCGTTCACCAGTTCTCCAATCTGACATCTCCTTCAGATTCCAGAAAACTGATCAGCAAACATCAGTCTTCAAAAATAAATCTGTGGTTTAATTCAACAGCAGCTAGAAATAACAGTCAGTATAGACTTGTTACAGCAAACACTCGGCTACACCATGATCCTGCATTGTTCCATGAAGTAAGTCTGCCAGTCTTAAACAACACACGACAAACTGACTCACATGGGATTCAGGGCTGGTCTCCCGCTGACTGAGCTGGGATTCAGGGCTGGTCTCTCACTGACTGAGCTGGGATTCAGGGCTGGTCTCTTGCTGACTGAGCTGGGATTCAGGGCTGGTCTCTCGCTGACTGAGCTGGGATTCAGAGCTGGTCTCTCACTGACTGAGCTGGGATTCAGGGCTGGTCTCTCGCTGACTGACCTGGGATTCAGGACTGGACCCTACACAATGCTGCCCTCTCCTAACTCACACTAAGCCCTGTTCACCCAGCAACCCTGTAATCGCTGACCTACATTGGCTCCTGATGGCCTCAAATTTAACATTCTTCTCACGGTCAAATCCCTGCAGGCCCTTGCTCCTCCCAATCTCTGTAACTCAGAGCTCTGTGGATTCCCTATTTTAATTGTTTCATCATTTGTGGCTGTGCCTATAGCCGCCTTGGCCTTAAGCTCTGGAATTCCCTCCTTAACCCTCTCCACTTGTCTCTCATCCTTTAAGATGCTCCTTAAAACCCACCTCTTTGACCAAGCTTTTGGTCACCTGTCCGAAGATCTCACGTTGCTTTGTGCCAAACTCCGTTTGATAACGTGTCTATGAAATGCCTTGAGACATTTTACTGTGCTAAAGGTAGTATAAAAATGCAAATTGTTGTTTTAAAAATTGTCAGCAAATCTGATTGTTCTAAGGAATGGAGCTGCAACAGAAATAGATCTATTGATCCATAGACGCTGATTATTAACCCTCTCATGTCAAGTTCCAATAGTTGTTTAGAAATGCAGACCGAATCCAAGCCAGACTCCTTCATATTTATTAAAAACAAAAAACTGCGGATGCTGGAAATCTAAAACAAAAACAGAATTACCTGGAAAAACTCAGCAGGTCTGGCAGCATCGGTGGAGAAGAAAAGAGTTGACGTTTCGAGTCCTCATGACCCTTCAACAGAACTGAGTAATATTAGGAGAGGGCTGAAATATAAGCTGGTTTAAGGTGGGGGCGGGTGGGGGGAGACCAGCTTATATTTCACCCCTCTCCTAATATTACTCAGTTCTGTTGAAGGGTCATGAGGACTCGAAACGTCAACTCTTTTCTTCTCCGCCGATGCTGCCAGACCTGCTGAGTTTTTCCAGGTAATTCTGTTTTTGTTCCTTCAGTTATATTGTTTGTCATAAAACTCTCCACAAACAGAAATAAGCTCAGCTGTTATCCCTTTTATACAGCCAAATGGGTACTTAGTTAAACTACCTAATAATTAGCAACTGAACTCCTTTAACTGTTTCCTTCCCTAAGAGATTTTTCCTGTTCTTAGAAAAGAAAGTAACCCCGAGTTTATATAATCACACAAAAAAATAATGGTAATAACAAACATCAATATATATTTTTCATTCAATAAATTGACATTATTCCCCCCCCCCGCTCCTTAAAAATAAAAAAATGCACATGTATAGATATGGCCACACAAAAGTATATTTATCTTAAAGAAAAAGACGTCCCTCTTTGAGGATCTCAAATAACTTCTTGGAGCTCGCTCCTCTTTTAGTGAAGCAGTCAGATAATTGGTAACTGCTATCAATCCATTTGATCTTGGCAATCTCATTCTTGAGCATCTGTTTTAAGCCCGCAATGTCAATTCGCAATCTCTTCTATTTAACGCACTTTGTAGAGTGCGTTAAAGAAGAGAAATATAGAATGTGTAGGGGGGAACTTAAAAAAAGGAAATTAGGAGAGCAAAAATGGGGCATGAAAAAACTTTGGCAGGTAAAATAAAGGAAAATCCAAAGTTACTTTACAAGTACATTAAGAGTAAGGGGATAACTAGGGAAAGAGTAGGGCCCATTAAGGACCATAGTGGTAATTTGTGTGTGAAACCGGAAGACGTAGGTAGGGTTCTGAATGAATACTTTGTGTCAGTGTTCACAAGTGAGAGGAACTATGTGGGTATGGAAATCAGGCAGAAGGACTGTGATATAATTGAAGAAATTAGCATAGAAAGGGAAGAGGTTCTAAGTGGTCTGGCAGGCTTAAAAGTAGATAAATCTCCAGGCCCGGATGAAATGTATCCAAGGCTGTTGAGTGAGGCAAGGGAGGAGATAGCAAGGACGATGGCAATAATTTTCAATGCCTCTCTGGCCACAGGAGAGGTGCCAGAGGACAGCCAATGTGGTACCGTTATTCAAGAAGGGAGGAAGGGATAAACCAGGGAACTACAGGCCAGTCAGTCTAACCTCAGTGGTGGGGAAACTATTGGAAGCAATTCTAAGGGACAGAACTAATCTACACTTGGAGAGGCAGGGATTAATCAAGGACAGTCAGCATGGTTTTGTTAAGGGGAGGTCATGTCTGACCAATTTGATTGAATTTTTGGAAGAGGTCACCAGGTGTGTAGGTGAGGGCAATGCATTTGATGTAGTTTATTTGGACTTCAGCAAGGCTTTTGCTAAGGTTCCGCATGAGTGACTGATAATGAAGGTAAGAGCCCATGGGATCCAAGGCAGTTTGGCTGGATCCAGAATTGGCTGAGTGGCAGGAAGCAGAGGGTGACGGTTGAGGGGTGTTTTTGTGACTGGATGCCTGTGTCCAGTGGGGTTCCACAGGGATTGGTGTTGGGTCCCTTGCTGTTTGTGGGTATATATAAACGATTTAGACTTGAATGTAGGAGGGTTGATCAGTAAGTTCGCGGATGACACGAAAATTGGTGGGATGGTCCAAAGCGAGGAGGATAGCCTTAGATTACAGGAGGATATAGGGGGCTGGTCAGATGGGCTGATCAGTAGCAAATGGAATTTAATCCAGATAAGTGTGAGGTGATGCACTTGGGCAGGACAAACAAGGCACGGGAATACACGATGAATGGTAGGACCCTGGAAAGTACCGAGGATCAGATGGACCTTGGTGTGTGAGTCCACCGGTCCCTTAAGGTAGCGGGACAGGTAGAAAAGGTGGTTAAGAAGGCATATGGGATACTTGCCTATATTAGCCGAGGCATAGAATATAAGAGCAGGGAGGTTATGCTGGAATGTATAAAATGCTGGTTAGGCCACAGCTAGAGTATTGCGTGCAATTCTGGAATCCGCATTATAGGAAGGATGTGATTGCACTAGAGAGAATGCAGAGGAGATTTACCAGGATGTTGCCTGGGCTGGAGAGTTTTAGTTATGAGGAGAGATTGGATAGGCTGGGATTATTTTCCCTGGAGCAGAGGAGATTGAGGGGGGGACGTGATTGAGGTGTATAAAATTATGAGGGGCATAGATTGGGTAGACAGGAAGGAACTTTTCCCCTTGGTGGAGGGATCAATAACCGGGGGCATAGATTTAAGGTAAGGGGCAGGAGGTTTAGAGGAAGAATTTTTTCATCTAGAGGGTGGTGGGAATCTGGAACTCACTGCCTGAAAGGGTGGTAGAGGCAGAAATCCTCATAACATTTAAGATGTATTTGGATGTGCACTTGCGATGCCATGGCATACAAGGCTATGGGTCTAGTGCTGGAAAATGGGATTAGAATAGTTTGACTGGCGCAGACTCGATGGGCCGAAGGACCTTTGTCTGTGCTGAACACCTCTACAACAATGACCCTAAGTGGCTTGTTTTCAATAAGACATTCGATAGGTACCATTCCTGAATACCCTTTCCCACTTAAAACTTCTGCCAGTATCTTTGATACAAAGAATACCATATCTACCATTTCAACAAGGGCAAGAGTCTCCACTGTCAACATACTTTTTATAACTCTTCATATCTTTTTAGATTCCCATGTCAAAGGGCAGCATTTGTCTCTTTCCCTCACGAGAAATATTATAAATCCTCCCACACTTGAAAATCTAGCACATAGATTTGCATAAGATGCATCATTGAACACAATAGTTTCATTTTTCTAACATTATCCAAAGATGGGAACTTCAAAAAACACTGCTCCATTTTTAATTTTGTCAACGTTTCGTTTGCCCGAATGATTTCTTCAACCTTGGGATTGTTCGTTTTAGTGCTCAATTCCAAAATGTCAAAACTGACGCCTGGCCTTGTTTGTTTGTCCAATCAATTGAGTTGCCCAATTAGACTTCTGAGTTCCTCTTTTTCCATTTCAGAAGCTGCTGTATCTTTCTGGAAGGCCCCACCACAACTAATTGCAATGATATTGACATTCTCTAAATAGGATTGCTGATGTAAAAGCTTTGCCTGATTTCCAATCCAGCGTACAATGTACACACCAGAAGCCTGACTTCCAATTTTAAACTCCATTCTGAGCCCATTAACGACAACTGTTTCAAATTCGCTACTACCACCCCACAAAAATTCATCTACATGCATCATAAAGATGCCTGCGAGTTTCCCCTCCATGGTGCCAATTAAACATTGGAAGGTCTGCTTCCAACTGAAGACAGCCCAACTTTAATAAAACTGACCTCACTGAGAAATACGAAACTCTGAGGCATCATTTAAACCGTACATGCATTTATTTAGCCTCCAAAGAGTCCCTTCTGCATTTAGCACCTCTTTTGGTGGAGGGAGAAAAACTTCCCTTTGAAGCTGGTGTCCCTGCAAAAAAGCAGCTTTAATATCAATGAACTTGCATTCCCAAGCATTTGTAGCTAATAGAGCTAAAAACAGCTTCAGCATAACTTTCCCTGATGTAGATGAATTTACCTTATATCCTGGTCACCTAATTTTTCTTCAAACCCCCGTGCCGCTAGCTTGGCTTTAACTTTATAAGTCCTATTAGGAAGCACCTTTTCTGTGCATATCCATCTATGAGACGGAGTCCTCTATCTGGCACCTCTGTGTATACCCCAAATTCTTTCCAACTATGTAGCTCTTGCTCACACAAAAACAGAAAGTTCTGGAAAAGCTCAGCAGGTCTAGCAGCATCTGTGGAGAGAGAAACAAGAGTTAACGTTTCCAGTCTGTATGAAGAAGGGTCATACAGACTTGAAACGTTAACTCTGTTTCCCTCTCCACAGATGCTTTACACCTCCAGCTTTAGATTTCCAGCATCCGCAGTATTTTGCTTTTATGTAGTTCTTGCTGCTTTGCATCCTTTATTGATTTATCATCTAATTTGTTTGAAGCTACTAAGACTTCTCAATCACATGGGCTTTTGCTCCTGTAGCGTTACCAGCCTGTGCCATATTCCTTGACCTTGCTAAGCAATGTCCTCTACCCTGCCTTCTATCACTGTTACTGTTTGATCTCCTTCTCCATTTATAGATGTTCTTTCAACAGTTCGTGATCTCTTCCTAGAGGCATGTTTACTCCCAGACCCAATGTCTGAACTGATGCTGCCTTTCCGTGCCTTCCATTTTTGTATTTCATGTTCCCAATCATAGGCCTAACCTCCTGTCCTTATATCTCGTACATTTAACCAGTTTTTAAATTTTCCAGTGGTCTTCCCTGCTCTACCTACAATTGTCGCATTCCGCCATTGACTGGCCCCTTCTGGCAAGTGCTTAACTTTAGTGCCAGCTTTCTGCAGTTGTCCTCTGGGACAAATCGCTTCATTTTCTTCGTCCAAATCACTCTCTCCATCTTCAGATACCCTGTCAACTTCAGCTACCTGGGTCCTCACAATCATGCAACACATGGGCATGAGAAGCACACGGTTCCTTGTCCCTTCCTATCCTTTCTGAACCTGCAAATTTGTAGTCTGTGCCGACTAACTTTGATGAGTATACCCGAATGGTCTGGTTCCCATGTTGTAAAATGACTGTAATACCATCTTTACCTATAATCTTTCCCGGGCCTTTCCACTCGTTAAGCCCTTCTCTCTTTTAGTATACCATGTCTCCCTGATTGAAAATAGTTTCCAATGGTCGTGCATGGTGTCTTAAGAGCTCGCCGAATTCCTTCTGAAGCTTTGGCTTTAAGGAACGCTCTTCTACTCATGTGTAGTGCGTTTAAATGCTCAGGAAAGATAGAGCTAATAGTCGTTCCCTCCCAAGCTAGAGGGTGATCACACAGGACTGAAGGAATTTTTGGGTTTCTACCAAAAAGCAACAGGTATAGACTGTAGCCTCCAATCATCTGCAGTGAATTCTTGGCATGGACAGACCATGCTAGAACTGATGTTAATTTACAGCTTGGTCTACCCACCAATATTTTATCAAGCATCTCACCTATAACCGCGTGATTTCTTTCACACACACCATTGCTAAAGGGGCTTTCAGCTGTGGTATTCATAACTATTGTATGCATGTTTTCACACATATCCCAGGCGTCATCTTTAGCAAACTCCCCCCCCCGCCCCACCCCATTATCAGTGAGGAATTTTGCTGGTGGTCCCAATCCAGTCCCTATCCACTTCTCCATTATCTGATCCACAATTATTTTGTTTACTGTATATGATTGTCAACTGGCTAAACCTTGTTGCCAGATCTGCGAAATGTAAAATAAAAATGTTCTTTTCTTTACCCTACACCTTTAAATCCGTCGCCACGACTTCACTGAAATCCCTTGCTAAAGGTAGACTCACTGTCAGCCATGGCGGTATCCTTCTGTATTTCTTACATGTATCACATCTATCCCTTATCTCCTCTATAAGCTTTGCGTACTCTCCATCCCTTATTCCCGCGCCCCTTTGCAAAATTTTTAATCTTTGCGAAGAAGGAATGGGCAAACTGGCGATGCAATTTTAACACAAATTCGCTTTTTGTCTTCCAAATTCCTATCCCCCAATGCTAATAACACTTCTTTAATCTCCTACATCCGTGCTGATGAAATGATTGACTCCAGCTATCTTACAGAGAATCACTGCACTTGTTAAATATTTTAGGGTATTATCATCTCCAAATCTAAAACTGGTGGAACTCTCAAATTCTTTAACCTTATTCCGGTCCTTGTCATTTAAGGAGTCCAGGTAGCATTTTAGCCAGTCTATTCCACAGACTGTAGACATGCATCCGCTATCTAGCACCGCACAGTTGAAGGACTCTGCCACCAAGACATTCAGCACTGGGTTGAAACATCTTGCAACTAATACAATGCCCTCTCTTTGGTCAATATCTCTCATAGAGCCATAGAGGTCTACAGCACAGAAAAAGGCCCTTCGGCCCATCGAGTCTGCGCCAGTCAAACAAGAACCTAACTATTCTAATCCCATTTTCCAGCACTAGGCCCATAGCCTTGTATGCCATGGCAAATCCCAAATACTTATCTCTATCTTCTTCTTCTTCTGAGTCTTCTGTCTCATGTTTAATTTCAAGCACCTTATTATATCGTTTAGGACAGTCCATTGCATATGATATTTTGAATTGCATCTAAAACACCGATTGACCACACCCTGGGCATTTCTGGGGTTCATTTTTTTTGTCGTAAATCCCTAATTCTTTTCTCCCGTCATAATTGTCCAAGGTGTTTCTTTCCCCATTGTTTCTAGTTACAAATCTCCTTTTGTACTGATGCCTGTGTCCTGTTTCTAAACGATCTCGCCATCCCGTTAACATTGTATCCTTCATTTTCTGTCTTACTGCCAAATGGCTCACTTGTGCCATGAATGCTGCCGGAAAGGAATGTTTTCCGAGGAATTTTTTTTAAGAGCTTCTGACATCTGTTCTAGCAGTGTGTGTCTTTCTGCACACTTAACTCCTGTTAGAACTAGAAGCCTGTCCATATTCGAGATGCTGGCGCAGTCTAGTAACTTGAACGCCAGCACTGATTGGGGAATTTCCAGACAGAATTTTAACAATCTTGCTAAAGGCTACTGAATTCCATTATGTAATGTTCTGCAGAATTTTCTTCCAACTTTCTAAATTTGTCAAAATCCAACCATGCTTCGTGAGCAGTTAATAAATCATCTTTTTGTTAGATCTTATCCATAAAACCTAATAAAGTTTCCAAACCTTCATCTGTTTCCAAACATCAGGTTCCAACTCCGGAAATACTTTGCATCTTATTTTGCTTTCATGTGGTCGTGAAAATGCCAAAGCCATCTTCTGTTTTTTACTTTGGCAAGGACGTAACCCATGTCCACATGGTTATTTCATTTCTCCATTGGTCATATGGTTGACACTCAGAAAACATCGGGGGGGTAATCATACCCTGACACTCTACATTTTGATTCATATTTTACTTTGAAAGATTGTGATAGAATACTCTCCACTTGCAACACTCAATAAGCTGGACACCATCCAGGACAAAGCAGCTGCTTGATCGGCATCCCATCCACAAACATTCACTCCCTCCACCACTGACGCACAGGGTCAACAATGTGTACCATCTACAAGATGCACTGCAGCAACTCCTTCCAAACCCATGACCTCTACCACCTGGAAGGACAGGGGCAGCAGGTACATGGGAACAACACCAGCTGCAAATCCCACCCCCCCAAGCCACACACCATCCTGACTTGGAAATATATCACCATTCCTTCACTCTCGCTGGGTCAAAATCCTGGAACTCCCTCCCTAACAGCACTGTGGGTGTACCAACACCACATGGACTACAGCAGCTGAAGAAGGCACCTCACCACCACCTTCTCAAGGGCAATTAAGGATGAGCAACAAATGATGTCCCAGCCAGTGAGGGCCACATCCCATGAACGAATAAACATGCTTGTTGAAATAGGTTTAAATATTTCATAAAGTATTTGTGCACTAGTAATAACCTGCTTTCAATGCATGGATATCCTTTCAAGAATCTCACCCTTCGAGAAAACTTATTTAAATCGAAGGTGAAGATTTGTATTGAGGAGGAATAAATAAAAATGTCCGGTTAATGCCTATAAGTGGAGAGAGAGAGAGAGAGAGAGAGAGAGACCAACTGCCAAGGTCTAACTCCAGTCCCTCTGCCATTACTATAAGCTCAGTTAGACGCTTATTCCAAAGAAACAGAGGAAAACCCAGTTGTTTTTAAAGAAATGCTGAGCGTAAAATATGGGGGCGGGGGATGTGCGTGTTGCTGGAAAGGTCAGCATTTGTTGCCCCTCCCTAATTGCCCTTGACGGCAGTTAAGAATCAATCACATTACTGTGGATCTGGACTCACTTATTGGCCAGACAGGAAAGGATGGGAGATTTCCTTCCCTAAAGGACATTAGTGAGCCAGATGGGTTTCATGGCTTCTGTGGCTGAGGCTAGCCTTCAATTCCAGCCGCCCTGATGGGATTTGAACCCATGTCCCCAGGACATTATCAACGAGCCTCTGGATTAATACTCCAGTGACATTACCACCAAACCACCAGCTCCCCATAAACTTGCCTCACAAACTCTTGTTTTATTTATATCTCTTGACTTTTTTGGTAAAAAATTGAAAATAAATCAACCGTTGCTAAAATTTAGTGCGGAGACATCAGAGAACCACAGACTCAATGTGTTCAGCGGGGGAGTTGCATTCAGACTCCTTCATTTCTTAATGTTCAAACTTTACATCAGGCATGTTATTTCCTCTATGGATCTGCTCCAACATTTCACTCTGCCAGCAGGCTGCTGCCTGTCTAATGTTTTCCCTGATCGATTTTTATCCGGGTATGGGGGCAGGGACTTCCTAACACATACCTTAGCGATGAGAACACAGCACGAGGTCACTAATAGGAAACACCAGCAGAGGTTTGATGCGGTCCTCTCACTAGCATGGAACAGAGATAGCTTACGCAGATCGAAAGTCCACCTGAGAGTCACTCCGAGACTGTGTTCTGACAGAGTTAAAGGCTGACCTGCAATGTTTGTATCCCCTAATGAGGGGAAAAGGGTGACTTAAACAGAAAAAGCTTGAATTTATATTGTGCTTCAAGCTGTCTCAAAGCAGCCCATGAAGTCCTTTCTCTTATGAAGAAAGGTTGAGCAGGTTGGGTTCATGCTCGTTGGAGTTTACAAGAATGAGAGGTGATCATATTGAAACATAAAAAGGTGTTAAAAATAGTCTTTTGCAATTGATAATTTCTTCCTTTTTAAACACTCCAGGTTGCACTTAACTGTCCAGATCTTCATTCAGAAAATGATCCTCCCCCAGGTTTCGTTTCCATTCCCCTGCCTCCACTTTATAACAGCTCTGCTCAAGGGATCAACGTCACCTCCAGCTTCTAATGAATCTCAGCCAATCACAACCAAAGCTTCATTGCCACAGTTCTCACAACTAAACTTTTGGGGCGAGGTGTCATTGGTGGCCTCTCCAATAACCACACGAACAGAGAGCTCTGACTCACAAACAGAACAAGACAATCATTTCAAATTTTGACACCTTTTGCCCAATTTGGGATTATCAAGTGGAACTTTCCTGCTCTGGTTATTGACTAACTTGTTACTGACCCCATTATTATTTCCAACCACAAGATTTTTAGGGATGCCCAAGGCGTTGGGGGAAGGCGGGGAAAAAATAAATAACTTTCAGAAAATAGACTTAAACAGAGAGAATTAGATCTCTACTTAAAAAGGACAAATTTATTGGATTCTCTTTCAAAGAGCCAACACAAATATGACAGGTTGAATGGCCTCCTTTTCTTATTCTTTCATGGGATGTGGGCATTGCTGGCTGGACCAGCATTTTTATTGCCTAACCCTAATTACCCTTCAAAGGGTGGTTGTGAGCCGCCTCTTTAACCGTTGCATTCCATGTGGTGTAGGTACACTCACAGTGCTGTTAGGAATGGAGTTCCAGGATTTTGACCCAGCAACAGTGAAGGAACAGCGATATATTTCCAAGTCAGGATGGTGTGTGACTTGGAGGGGTGGTGCTATTCCCATGAGTCTGCTTTCCTTGTCCTTCTAGATGGTAGAGGTCGTGGGTTTGGAAGGTGCTGTTGAAAGAGCCTTGGTGAGTTGCTGCAGTGAATCTTGTAGATGGTGCACACTGCTGCCACTGTGTGTCGGTGGCAATCAAACAGGCTGCTTTGTCCTGGGTGGTGTCAAGTTTCTTTAGTGTTGATGGAGCTGCACTCATCCAGGCAAGTGGAGAGAATTCCATCACACTCCTGACTTGTGCTTTGTAGACGGACAGGCTTTGGAGATTCAGGAAATGAGTTACTCGCTGTAGCATTCCTAGCGTCTGACTTGCTTTTGTAGCCACAGTATTTATAAGGCTGGTGCAGTTCAGTTTCTGGTCAATGGTAACCCCCAGGATGTTGATGGTGGTGATGTCATTAAATGTCAAGGGGAGATGGTTGGGTTCTCTCTTGTTGGAAATACAAACATACAAAATAGGAACAGAAGTAGGCCATTTGGAATCTCAAGCCTGCTCTGCCATTGCCTGGCACGAGTGTTACTTGCCACTTATCACCGTAAGCCTGAATGTTCTCCAAGTGTTGCTGCATATGGGCATGGACTGCTTCAGTATCTGCGGAGTTGCGAATGGTGCTGAACATTGTGCAATCATCAGCGAACATCCCCGCTTCCGACCTTACAATGGCGGTCATTGATGAAGCATCTGAAAATGGTTGGGCCTAGGACTCTACCCTGAGGAACTCCTGCAGTGATGTCCTGGGACTGAGATGACTGACCTCCAATAACCACAACCATCTTCCTCTGTGCTAGGTATGGCTCCAGCCAGTGGAGATTTTTCCCCCGATTCCCATTGACTCCAGTTTTGCTAGGCTCCTTGATGCCAACTCAGTCAAACACGACCTTGATGTCATGGCAGTCACTCTCACCTCACCTCTTGAGTTCAACTCTTTTATCCATGTTTGGACCTAGGCCATAATGCGGTCAAAGGCTGAATGGCCCTGGTGGAACCCAAACTGAGCGTCAGTGAGCAGGCTGTTTCTGAGCAAGTGCTACTTGTTAGTATTGTCAACGACACCTTTGCTGATGATCGAGAGTAGACTGATGGGGCGGTAATTGCTTGGATATGTCCTGCTTTTTGTGCTATACTATTCTATTACTTAATTTTCAGTGTTGTTTATCAATATGTGCTCCCCATTTTCCTTTCCCTCACACGGCCCTCCACGCTTCCCCGAAAGTGACAACACTCGCTGGCGTTCAGCCCCAGAAGCCCCTACTCCCATTTTCCCTGAAGTTAGTGACTTTCATAGATCAGATCAAGTAACAACCCAAGGGATGACACTCAATAGCCTTCCTGGATGGCTCAGTATCAAGCGGCAGTGTGCTCTGTGGGCCCTGATTTGATACCATGTTCTGCGTCTGGAAAGTGAGACCCATATCTCCATACCTCTCAACTTTCATTGTTGCAGCATGTACAAATTCTGCTCCATTTATGTGCACAGCAGGAGTGAACAGTCCAGTTCTGCGCAGTGGACACAAGCAGAGGCATTCACAGGATCAGGACTGTCTCCCAGATGCTAACAGTGAAGGACATTACCAAGCACAGAGTCCCTGAATAACGTAAGAAAGTAGAGCAGGGGCAAGCCACTCGAGCCTGCTCTGTCATTCAATGAGATCGTAGCTGATCTTCTACCGCAACTCTTCCTAACAGCACTGTGGGTGTACCTACACCAGGTGGACTACAGCGGTTCAAGAAGGCAGCTCACTGACACCTTTTGAAGGGCAGTTAGGGATGGGCAATAAATGCTGGTCTAGCCAGCGACGCCCGCATCCCGTGAATGAACAAAAAAAACTTCACTTTGCAGTCCGATCCCCATCTCCCTTGTTTTCCTGAATGTCCAAAAATCTATCAATCTCTGTCGTTAATATTCTCAACAATTTAGCATCCACAGCCCTCTGGGCTAGAAAACGTCAAGGCTTCACAACCCTGAGTGAAGAAATTGCTCCTTATCTCTGTCCTAAATGGTCATCCCCTTACCCTGAGACTGTGCCCCCTTGTTCTAGACTCTCCAGCCAGGAGAAACAACCCCTTTGTGTCTGCCCTGTCAATTCCTCTAAACTCCAGAGAGGTAAGCTCATCGGGTCTTCTGTGTTTATTTAACATGTTCTCGATACTTCACCAACATGTTGCTTTTCATTCATTTCCTGTCGACAAGAATTTCACAAAACTACTGCAATGGACAACGGAGGCCAACACTAGGGCTGCCAACTCTCCAGGATTGGCCTGGAGTCTCCAGGAATTGAAGATCAATCTCTGGAAGACTACTGTGTGCAACCCTGGAGAAAAATCACAGGGACTTTAAAAAGATTGTTTTTTTAAAAAAAATTTTCTTTGAAAATTTCTCCTTACCAGATATAAAAAATATTGAAAATTGGAAAGTGGGGGAGGCTGTTTGGCTGTCAGTCAAGCATCATCCAATTGGGTAATGAGTCTTTTTGCTTTCCAGTTGGTGGAAGGCAGTGCATCACGAGGATGGATGTGTTGGCCGACTAATGGCTAGAGCTATGTGATGAAACCTCCGAGAATACATTTAATCACAGTTGGCAACCCAAACCAACACAGATCTGTATCACAAGCCCCTTGGGTTGCCATCTCTGCACCAAGGAGGGATTAACCTCTGGGACACTAACTTCCACTAACTCAGGTGAGCAATTCTTAAGGGACTCAGCCTTTTCTTTACATTCTCCTTCAATGTTTTTATTGATCAGGTAAAGAAATCTCAGATATTGGAGGGAAAAGAGCAGTTTGAGGGTGGGAGGTTGTGAGATGGCCCCTCAGCCGCTTGGATCAGACCATTGTTAATTTTCACCACCTCATTCTACCTCTTTTCCAGCCTCAAGTTTTTCCCGTTACAAACTTCCAATACCACCTCCAGCACCAAATCCCGCTCATCCTTCGTTCCTCACCCATCTCCATTGGATCTTCCTCCATTCTTCGACACCTCAATTTCAAAACCCTGATCTTCAAACCTCCTCACCGGGTTGTCTACCTCAATCTCCCCCATGATCCTGTAGGGGCCCCTGCCCAATCCTTATTTTTACCTTCATTCGTGGGATGCAGGCATCGCTGGCTGGGCCAGCATTTATTGCCCATCCCTAATTGCCCTGGAGAAGGTGGTGGTGAGTTGCCTTCTTGAACCCACAGTGCGGCAAGGGGGTGGAGTTCTAGTATTTTGTCCCAGCAACCATTGGTGACTGTATGCACCTTGACCCATCACTCTGGTTCCACCCATAACCTGCCCCCTTATCTTCAAAACTGTTCGCAAAGCCCATCTCTCCCCTGGCAACTTTAGCACCAGAGTCATGTAGAATAGAAGGGGGGGGGGGCATATGGTTTGAGGGGGAGGAAGAGTGAGAAAGTGAGCGAGGAAATGGAAGGGAAGGAGGGGTGAGGGGAGAGGAGAGAGGGGAGTGATGGGGCAGAGTGAGGAGGGATATAGTGACAAGGGGGTAACAGGGAAAGATGAGGAGGGAGAAAGGTGAGAGATGGGGTGCAGAGTATCAGAGGCTTCACAACCCTGAGTGAAGAAATTGCTCCTTATCTCTGTCCTAAATGGTCATCCCCTTACCCTGAGACTGTGCCCCCTTATTCTAGACTCTCCAGCCAGGAGAAACAACCCCTTTGTGTCTGCCCAGCCAATTATCACCCCAGAGTCTGAGACCATCACTGTGTGGAGTGAATCCCAGGTTGAAGTCAGTCAGAGCCCAGTCAGGTTACCTGATGTCCTCCAGCAGTTCAGCCTCCTGCTGCTGTTTGTTCTGCACTTTACACAACTGCTCCGAGAAGCTCATCTTCACCTCCTGGCTCACTCGACCCTGGGGGAGAAAAAGAGGCGATTATTCCGGGTCCGCTTCCCCTGTCCCGTCCCGTCCTGTCCCGGGGTCCGGTCCCGGCTCACCTTCCTGGGGGGAGGCTGCATGATGAGTCTCCCCGGGGGGGTCAGCACTCTTTCTGGGTCTGTTTGTCAGTCTCTGTCTCTCCCTGACTGACTGTCT